>NC_059168.1:40454978-40754978 GCF_019923935.1 Bubalus bubalis | reverse complement strand
CCATTAGGTACATCTAATTAAATTCCTGCAAAGAGGTCTGACTGTAGGTGGGTGAAAGTGAAAGTCTCTCAGTCATGTCCGACTCTTTGCGACCCTATGGACTATACAGCCCATGGGATTCTCCAGGCCAGAATACTGGGGTGGGTAGCTGTTCCCTTCTCCAGAGTATCTTCCCAACCCAGGGATCGAACCCAAGTCTCCCACATTGCAGGTAGATTTTTTTTATCAGCTGAGCCACCAGGGAAGCCCAAGAATACTGGAGTGGGTTGCCTATCCCTTCTCCAGAAGATCTTCCTGACCCAGGAATTGAAACAGGGTCTCCTGCACTGCAGGCAGATTCTTGAACATCTGCGCTACCAAGGAAGCCCCTAAGTGGGTGTGGCACTGAAATGAGCAGGGCGCACAATGTGAACAGGAAGAGAAACAAGGGAGGAGAGGATAGTAGATAGAAATGGAAGGGGTGGTGTATGGAGATCACTTTAGTTGGCAAACCGTTATGATTCTGACTTTTTGCTTCTCTTTTTAACATTTTCTCCCTCCACATGGTACTCACGCCCAGATGCAAAGTGATGGTTTCATAATAATAAATAAATAATTATAGAACCACAAAAGGTCCAAAAGATATGCCGAGAAGGGTTACACACTTGGCTTCAGATCTTACTGCAGTAAAAAACAGAAAGTAGGCTTGGGTTTGACAGTCTGGATGGCTGGAAGGCAGTGACTGACACCCAGTTAAAAAGTTCAGAAGACCATTTTTTCTTGCCACCAGTAGATGCCCAGGTTGCCAGACATTCATATTTTAAAACACTTTTTTAAGGGACAGTAAGGTTTTTTCTTTCCTCTGTGAGACTTGTTGCTATTGTTGAGTTGCTAAGTCACGTTCAAGTCACTAAGTCATGCCCTAGCCTTTTGCAAGTGCACAGACTGTAGCCCGCCAGGCTCTATGAAGCTTAAATGTACAGATATCTTCCCAGAGCCTGTTCTGTAGCTTCAGGAATAGGCTGAGTTTGGGGACTACCTAGATTCCTACAGAAATGTCATCCCAGAGGACAATGGCTCTGACATCCCCAAGTGACACTGCATGTTTTTCAGCACTTGTCACTAGCCTTCAAGATAGACCCGGTGAACAAAAAGAGAGAAGAATAGGTGTTCTGCTGCTGCTGCTGCTGCTAAGTCACTTCAGTCATGTCCAACTCTGTGCGACCCCATAGACAGCAGCCCACCAGGCTCCCCTGTCCCTGGGATTCTCCAGGCAAGAACACTGGAGTGGGTTGCCATTGCCTTCTCCAACGCATGAAAGTGAAAAGTGAAAGTGAAGACGCTCAGTCATGTCCCACTCTTCGCGACCCCATGGACTGCAGCCTACCAGGCTCCTCCGTCTATGGGAGTTTCCAGGCAAGAGTACTGGAGTGGGGTGCCATTGCCTTCTCCGATAGATCCTCTAGAGAGATGATGATCTAGCAAAGACTGCTAATATTAGTACATGATCTCTTTTTATTATAATTTTTAAAATATTTTCACAACTATTATCTCATTTGATCCTCACACAACCCTGTGAAACCAGCAAAGTTAAGATGATCATCCTCATTGCATTATCACTCTGTAAATAAGACAGAAGCTCAGGGAATCTACTGGCCTGAGTCACAGAACTGGTACCCTGCCTGGGGGGACTGGAACCCAGGCATCCCAAGTACATCCAGATAAACACTGCCACCCCACCCCCACCAAACAGAGGACTGAGGTCTTTGAACAATGAGGAGCTCAGGAACTTTCTGGAAAATATGAGACAGACAAAACCCCCAAACCAGGGCTTAGAAGATATCTAAGGCCAACTTTTTCATTTTACAGGTAACGTCTAATTTGACTGAATGGTTGGCCCCAGTTGTCCATCAAATTCATGTACACGTCAGCTCTCGTAAGTGCAAGTGCAGCGCTCTTTGCCCCTGGACATGACATGATGACATCTCCTGATCTGGTTTAAACAAAACTCTCAAAGTCAGTGAAACAGGTTAGGATCCACTTACCCTGACAAAGCAAACTGGAGGTTTTAACAAACATCAGATGAAACTGGAGCCTGTATGTGCATTAATTATAGTCAAAAGACCCTCCCTTGTAAAATAAGAATAGCTGAGACGAGGGCTGAGAGGTAGGAAGCGGCACCAGATGCAGAGTACATAGGTCCTCATTTGCCTGCTAACCCTGACCCTCCCTCCAGAATGGTCTGGAAGCCCAGCAGAGGGTCAGTTTCCTCCTTTGCAGGACCTTAGGTGAACAAGTCTGCTTCCTTGGGCTGTTAAGAGAAGTTACCAAGAAAAACGTTAAGTTCATTGCAAAAGCTGATAAGGTATTTTCATCCTTACTGCTGTAGTTTTGCTTTCCTGAATTATCTAGTTAACCCTCCTTCCTCTCACCTGATTTCTATTTTAGTGTATATGGCCCAGCCTAGCTATCCAGTGTGAGGATGAAAGGTCACGGCATAATCACTCCAAGGTTAGACTTTAAAACTGTCCTTGACCATCCAGGTGCTTCAAAGGAGCCAGTAAGTGTTGATGGGTAGCCAAATAAACAATAACAATGAGTAGCCCAGAATGTAGAACTAAGATCCCTTTGAGATGTGGAAAAACAATGCCTAATAAACAAACTCAGCCATCTCTGAATATAAGTCATGTAAGAAACTGTTACCCACTCCAGTATTCTTGCCTGGAGAATCCCAGGGACGGGGGAGCCTGGTGGGCTGCCGTCTATGGGGTCGCACAGAGTCGGACACGACTGAAGCGACTTAGCAGCAGCAGCAGTGGCAACAAGAAACTGCCTATGTCTGATGAAGAAAATTTGGGATTATCCAAAGGAATACCCAGCCAAACGAATGTGTACATAACTAATAGAGTTGAAATGGAAGAGGCAAGAAGAACTCCTAAATCAAGAGTTTATCAAAGTGTCTCCATCCTTGTCCAGGGTCCAGGACAACTGAGCCCCAGGAGTGGAGACAAATCCATAAGGCTATGAGAACCTGAGGACACTAGCTTTTAAGATCCAGATAAACCCAGCAGCTCTGAGCCCTTGCTCACCAACAAAATACAGGATTTAAACCCCAGCATTTTAACAAGACTAGCTGCAAGGAGAAAACATGCTGGCCAATTATGCCATACCCAATTTTGTTTTAAATGAATAAACTAGCATTAATTATACATTAGTTTTGTGTGAGTGTGGACTAGTCCTCCAAGGTAAGCCTTTCTTACCTTGGGAACAGATAGAAGAGGAAATGAGAAGACCTCACCTGCGTACAGGTGGCTGTGGTAAGAATGCTACAAACAGCAAGTTATAGACCCAAGAGAAGCACAAGGAAAGATATATAACTTGCTATTTATAGCAAGTTCACCAAGTTAAACAGACCAGGTTACACATGACAGCAGTTAGTACAGGCGGAAAAAATCACGTAACTCCCTATACTCTGTGCCTATAATCAACGAGAACTCAATCAGAGAACAGGGCAGCTTGAATTTCAACCAAATGCTTTTGATCTCCCATGTAGGAAAAAAATACATTGACAACACTAGATTTTTTTTTTTAATATTATCCTCTTTGTGAGGTACGAGTTGAGACCAATTCTCCCTTCTTTCTGAAGGAAAATGCCTTCAGAAAGAAAATGCCTGAGATAAGAAATGAGGAAAGTGCATAAAAGCAGAGATTTAATGATATTTTATATACTCCACTGCTAAATTCAAAAAGTGAACAAATACATTCAAGAAAAAACATTTCAATTAAGGTAGTTGGAATTAAAGGAATTATATTACTTTTTGATTAACCAGAAAACTCAATTAACCAAAGTCACTTATTCACTACTCTTTTCCATTAGTGAAGATTTTGGAAAATATAATTATATAAGTATACATCAGAGTTTGTCATGAAGATAATATCCAGTTGTTATAGGACACAGTGTGCAGAGAATTTCTTTCAATTATTATTGCACCGAGTGCTATTTACTTCAGAAACACTCTAGAGTTAAAGAGGGGAGACATCCTAGTTACTAATCTTTAATCCTTTCAGATGGGAATATGCTCATGGGCCAACAAAATGGAAAGACACAGTGCAATAAAAAAATCAGCAATTCCTTCCTCAAACTTCCTAACCCAAGTGGCCAATTGCTGGTTGTCATTGCATTAATCTAATTATAACTCTTTCCTATTGAATTTTAAAATACATGAAATGACTGGGGAAAAAAATAGCAACCTGTAAAAATCAAAGGGTTCCACACTTAATGTTACATTCAAAGGTAATTACTTAACACACGCAAAGCCCAACTGCACAACCTACAATTCTGCAACTTTCTATTGGCTCTTTTGCTTCTACTTTAAATAAAAGAAATCCCTTTCATTTTGTCAAGAAAACTTTTCTCTACCTCACTACTGCCTGACAAGGGAACAGATGGCAATTTAAGGGGAGAATTTATGAGAGCCACAATCTTAATGTTGCATAAAGGAAAGAAAAAGACTCGCATCAAAACCACTGACAAATGTACTTGCTAATATTAATGCACTCCCCATTCATCCAATATGCTTCCTAATTGCTTTTCTGTACATAATAATGTGGCACCTGCTGCTCAACATTGCAAACGCATCAGGATTTCTCCAAAGTCAAACAGCTCTGCAACTGGCCCTCTCCCAGTGATAAATGTAGAGCACTGTATCACGCACAGTTCCTGTCAGTGGCATAATTAAAATTTTATACTTACAGAAAAAGATAGTAAACAATCAGTTCTTAAATGGATTCACAAGAGGAACTCTTGTTACAGCCAACTTTATAATTAGTATGCATCATGTACTGCTAATATATCCATGACAAGAAAATAGGGGGAAAATGAGAAACTCGAGTTGTTCCCTTAATGCAATGTGAAAGGACTAAAAAAAAAGGAAAGAAAAAGAGAGGAAAAAAGAAGAAATCTACTGTTACTATATTCTTGCATCAAGAGCTTTCTCTCTTGTTCACATGTTTCTTCCCTATTGCTTATCTGTGCTTTCTCAAGTGGTGGTGAGAATAAGATTAGAGGTTAGGATGAAGAAAACTTTCGTGTACACACACATCAATGAAAATACCCCACCTCAAATACCATTTTTTTGTACAGGGTAGGGCTCAGAAAACTACAGACCACTAGCTAAATTCAGCCTTCAGATTGTTTTGGTAAAAGGTCTGTTTTGGATTGAGAAAAATTTACACATTTCTAAATATGGGAATACAAATTAAAAGAAAAATAATTATATGAATATCAAATTTCAGTGCCCATAAAGAAAGTTTCATTGGAACACAGCCAAGCTCGTTCATTTACATATAGTCTCCACCACCTTCCTACTGTAAGGGCAGAGTTGAAAAGTTGCCACAGAGGATGTATGACCTGCAAGAACTAAAATATTTACTGTCTGGCCCTGATGTGTATGTGATTTCCACCAGCTTTGCTGGTGACTCAGTGGTAAAGAATCCACCTGCCAATGAAGGAGACAGGGGTTTGATCCCCAGGTCAGGAAATTCCCTGGAGAAGGAAATGGCAACCCACTTCAGTATTTTTGCCTGGAGAACCCCATGGACAGAGGAGCCTGATGGGCTGCAATCCATAGGGTGGCAAAAGAGTCAGACACGACTGAGCGACCAAAACAACAATAACAACACCTGTTTAGAAAGAGTTTACTGGCTCCTCATTGAAGGTATCTGTGCCCTAGAGATCTATCAATTCAATCTAAGTTGAGTCTGTAGCTATTTCCATGTGCATGCACACATAAACAACAATTAGTGATCAAGGAGACAAAATAGGGTCCCAGCAAGCTTGTATCTGTGTATGTGCACGTAGGTATGCATGTGTGAAAGGTGAAAAATTATAATTCTAAGTGTAATTAAAAATTAATATCTGAGTTGTGATAAAAATCAAATTATATAAATTATCTATGTGGGCTTTTCTTTTGGTTATAATTATATCTTGCAAAATCTAGGTCATCACTTTTAAATCGAACATTTATGTTCCTATGTCTGTGAAGAGTCCACTTCTTAAACAACAAAATGGCCAAAAACAACCCAAACAGCAATAACACAAAGCTTACTTTTGACTGCCATACAACATTGAAATAATAGGAGATTTAGTTAAAAAAAGAAAAAAGTTATTTGATAAAATTTCTTAGAACTACACAGGTGCACACACACAAAAACATAAATGAAAACACATTAAACTGGTTAAATCTGAACACGGTCTAAGGATGGTATCAATCTCAGCTTTCTGGTGTTGCTGTTGTACTAAAATCACATTGGATGTTACCAGTGGGGGAAACTGGATGAAGGAACCTCTGCATTCTATTTTTGCATCTTCCCATGAATCAATAATTGTTTCAAAGTAAAATATTTTTTAAAAAGTTATTCGAGAACAGAGGCTTTTGCTGGATAATGGGTTGGTTCCTCTAACCAATATGAAATTATATTATACCCAGACTTTTAATTGACAAGGGAAAAGAAAACAATGATAGAGACAAATAAACCTTAAGGCTTACACACTCTCTGTATATGAAATGAGACTGTAACAAATCAATCATTTTAATTTTTTTTCTGGTGACTATAGCAGGGGGTGGGGAAGGGAGCGGGGAACTAGCCAAACGGATTTTTTGGTTTGGTGGACAAAGTGCCTAGTTGATTCACTGACCATTTTGTTTTGCGTGGCTTGTCAGGCCTTCCTTTCTAGTAAGTCCTCTATTCACATCCCGCAGGCACATTCCTATTGGCCAGAACCTTTCCCTTATTGTACAATTACCATCTTTCACATCTAGATGAAAATCCTTTTCTTCACAGCTGAAAGCTAAAAGAGAAGGGAATTTGAATCTAGAGGATTTTAACTTGCTTTGCTTCACTAGGAAAGCATGCCCCATACGATGTAGTGCCTTTTTAAAACTGCTTGTTCCTTTGAGCAAATAGTATTAATTCCAACACTTTTTAAAAGAGGGGGAGGACTACCTGTGAATATAAATAAAGTGAGACATTCCACAACTAAAGATCTCAGGGAGATTAAGGTCTAAATCAGAGGCACAGCTGCAGATAAAATAATTTGTATCATGAATGAAAATGTTACACACAAAACTCCTAAGAAAAACAAAACCTTTTTGAAGATAAAAACTGCACAAAAATTGCTGATGTGAGTGAGGAAATAAAGTATGTTTTTAGTTTTCATGGCAGGAAGATGAGATTCGTTTTTATACCAGTTCCACAAAGGCTTGCTAGCAACCTGCTTAGAATACAATAGACAGGATTTAAATTTTCTTTTCCTTTACGTGGTTTGCTCATTTGCATGCTAGGCCCCAGAATGGTCTTCCTTCTCTCTGCCATTTCACAGAAACACTGGGATCTGAGCGCTGGGAGCAAACTGAAAGGTTCAAGGGTGCTTGTGAGTTCAGCAGAAAGCTCTTTTATCAATGTATTTGCAAGGGAAAAATGTAGTCCTTTCCCCACTTCATTGGGCAACTTTTCCTTTGAGGGACAGCTTCAAAAATCTCCTTCCCAGAACAACCTTTTGGCCCAGGAAAGTGCTCAGGATTCCTCAAATACATAGACACAAACTCATAATGGGGACCGCTAATGAACAAAGATGAAATTAGTGTTCGTTTAAAAGGAATTTTAGGAGAAGAATAGCTCTACCTCTATCCATCTCGGGGACAGTTTCTTAAATTTCGTCACTGAAAATATCACAAAAGGCTATAATTCACTTAGAAGAAAGTTCAAGGGGCCAGGGCATAGAAGGAAAGGAATATGCAGATCTTCTATTTCATTTTAGGATGATTAAAGCGTACATACATGTCACAACTACCCAACCAAGCGACTAATAATGTAAAAGAAGGAAATAAACACAACATAAATGTAGATCAAACAGGAAATATCAATCCAATTCCAATGACGACAGTCAATCTTCAAACCTAGAAAGCACATTCTCATCATAAAAAGACATACTGCATATGAAGACAAATACTCTCACTGCAATATTAAGATCTCAGATGTGACGCCCAACGAAATAAAACAAGGACTATATTCATCAACAGACTTAAAACTGCATGTTATTCTCTGTTACAGACAGACAACTGTTCGTAGAAACTGAAAGAGGTAGGGATGGCATTCCTATGTAAATAAGAGGGAGTGGTGCTGGAGTGTTGTTTTTTCCAGCCTTGCAAGGGCCCTCACAGCAGGAAACGTTTTATTGTAATGCAAATGTCTTTGATTTCCTCCAAAATCCCCTTTCACTGTCTTTCCTGTCTGAATGTATCATCACACCATATTTGCAATTCTATTAAGCACCATTTTATATTAGCCTAATTTACGTAACCTGCCTAATAGGAATCGGAAATGTTACAGTTATTTTGCTGGATCCAATTAGTATTTCATTGTTTTAGCCTGAGCACAATATTGTACACTAGTCCTCAATACTCAGCTAAATGGAATAGGATAGGATGTACTCCACATAATACGATAAATGGAAGCATATGTTTTAAGCTAATTAAAAAGCAGTTAAAACCTGCCTGAACTGAAACCAATTGTATCCTTTAATATCTGGTGAGTGACTATTTAAAAAAAAAAAAATCTAATAATGAAATGTCATATTATGGCGAACTTAAGAAAAAAACACAAAAGTTAAGTACTGAAAATAGCTGGACTAAATTACTAGTGAATTGTTTCCTGGAAATGCATTTTCTCTTTTTATGTGTCACACAGTGAAGAGTGAGTTTTCCCAAGCTAAATACACAAATTCACAAAACGTGTAAAATTACTGGCTTAAATATATCAGTTAACAAGAGGGTAGAGAAATATTTTTAACTATTCCTATAATTAAAAATATTCTTTGTGATTCTGTTTCTTATTTTAACATCTGTTCAATTTTAAGAAATATATCAAGTGTCTTTTGTGAATTTATGTAATAATATATTTAGAAAAAAGTTATATGATTTCAAATCAAGAACATATAGTAAAAGTGATCAATTTTATTAGTGTACCAAAGGTAAGACGAATTCAAAAACTGGCTTTACACTGAGATGCTATAGTCTGTAAAGACTGACATTTTGTATCAAAATTGTGAAAATAGCAATAGCAGTCATTGCTTATTTAACATTATAAATATATATCATATATAATATATACATATTTCCTTATAATACAGGAAATTCTTTGTTCACTAATTTCAGAATTTTGTTATTGAATTCATATTGGGTTGTTAAGCTTTTTTATCTTGGTATTGTTCCCCTAAGGACCACAGATTCAATTCAAATATAAGTAGGAAATAAGGTATATCCAAGAGGAGAAAATACTAACACAAACCCAATTAAAAACATATTTGCTCCTTAGTTTTTATACAGACACCTCTCAAAGCCCATTCCCATGAAGAGAAAATAGTTTTTTAAATCGCTGTTTTGCCATAAATAACTTTCAGAAAAATAAAGTAGGTACAAGAGGTTTTTCATACCTTAAAGGAGAGGCCAAAAGTTTAATGTTAAGCAAAATATCAAATGCAATATTTGCAGGAAAAAATCTTATTTTTCACTCATGACAATAGTAAGAAATAATACTAAAGTGAACTCCTGGCCGACCGGAGATTTTTTACAATAATACATGATGGTTGCACTAAACATGAGAGTGTGCTTTATGTCATTTCTTTCGACTTTGCCATTAACTCCATAACAGCTGGCATCAAATACAGTAAATTGTGAAATAATGAGCTTGTATATTGCTAGCAATTACAGAGTTAAGTTAAATAAATCCTTGGAGTCCAAAATAAGCGTGCCTTCCACCTGACAATAAATTAAAGGTGACACCTGCCTTAATTTAAAACTGCCTAAGATCATAGATAAAAATCAACAAAAAAACACTGTGATTGAAACCACATCTCAAAACTTGCCACGTTTGACTATATCCATTTCATATATGTTTATGACATCTGTCATCTCGATCTATTATTTAAACACATTTTATGCACTGCTGAGTTATGAACTATGTTTGTGATAACTATACTTTTGAATTTGAAAGCTCGATTATGAATGCTCTACCTCTGGTTTCCTTGCTTTATGCTGCCGCTGCTAAGTCACTTCATTTGTGTCCGACTCTGTGCAAACCCATAGATGGCAGCCCACCAGGCTCCCCCATCCCTGGGGTTCTCCAGGCAAGAACACTGGAGTGGGTTGTCATTTCCTTCCCCAATGCATGCAAGTGAAAAGTGAAAGTGAAGTCACTCAGTTGTATCCAACTCCTAGTGACCCCATGGACTGCAGCCTACCAGGCTCCTCCATCCATGGGATTTTCCAGGCAAGAGTACTAGAGTGAGCTGCCATATATATATATATATATATTTAAGCAGAAACTAGATAACCAAATCACAATATTCTTTAAGAGTATGTTACTCAAGGGCCTGCACCTTTAGAAAAACACTACAGTCTGAGGACCAGATGTGTTGTGATGCTCTTGGTTACCAAATAAACATCACTTACTCAGTGAAACTCATACATGTCACGAAATTTACTTTTTTCTCTGATTTTGGAAAAATATATTTTATAAAAATATAATTTGAACCATAGATTAATGGACCATGTCCAAAAGGAATTCAGGTGGCAGTTGCAGTTAGACAGACTGAAACAGCCAGGAGCTTGAGTTTGATCTGTCAGCATAGAAACACCCTATGCAAATTAGTCACAGGAGGATGGGATAGGTAGGTACCAACACAGGACCCCTCTTTTTACTCACACACACACACTGCAAATATGAAACGTTAAATAAGAGCCATACATCCTTATAGATTTCATAGAGCTGGAAGTGATTTTTAAATTAATAGAGGCGGTCTTTCAGTATCTAGTGAGTGAAGTGAAGTCACTCAGTCGTGTCCAACTCTTTGCGATCCCACGGACTGTAGCCTACCAGGTTCCTCCGTCCATGGGATTTTCCAGGCAAGAATACTAGAGTGGGGTGCCATTTCCTTCTCCAGGAGATCTTCCCAACCCAGGGATTGAACCTGGGTCTCCCGCATTGTCGGCAGATGCTTTACCATCTGAGCCACCAGGAAGTCCTTTCAGTATCTAAGATGGGAATAAAACTATCCTAACTGATAGTTATATGTTTCCCTTCTGAATATTTTCAGGGATGAAAACATAATTTAAGAGGTAATTCCTTTTCTGAAAATGTAGCATCTTCCCATCCTGAATCTATTATGCACCCTAAAATCTTTTGGTGATCTAGAAGCTGTAACGCCATCTTACAAAGACAACCCAAGCCTTAATATTTCCAACCCACCAAAGTAGGCTGTTGGTTCAGGAATCATTTCCCAAAGAATCAATTTGTATTACTGGGTGTGAAGGTACAGACTGACATGGATCCAAGTTACTGCAAGCAGACCAGCCCTCAAAGAAACTAAGCTTGATGGCAGGCCAGGATTTGAACTTAAGTGGAAATTACAAAATATAGTAATTAACCATCCAACCAGTCCATCCTAAAGGAGATCAGTCCTGAGTGTTCATTGGAAGGACTGATGCTGAAGCGGAAACTCCAGTACTTTGGCCACCTGATGCGAAGAGCTGACTCATTTGAAAAGACCCTGATGCTGGGAAAGATTGAGGGCAGGAGGAGAAGGGGATGACAGAGGATGAGATGGTCAGATGGCATCACCAACTCAATGGACATGGGTTTGGGTGGACTCCGGGAGTTAGTGATGGACAGGGAGGCCTGGCATGCTGCGGTTCATGGGGTCTCAAAGAGTCGGACACGGCTGAGTGACTAAACTGAAACTGAATTAACCATTATTTTCTTAATTGCCTAATTCTCAGATCTTGAGTACTGTGGATGCCAAGGTGAAAATCTGAGGGCTAAAGGAAATGTTTCTTAGCTATTTATATACCCAAGGTCAAAATCAAAAGCAAGGCACTCAATTCAAAATTCTCAACTTTTCCAGTTAGCATTGATTCCAGCGGAGCAGATATGGTAACCAAAACTGATGGCACAGATGGCTGAAAGGACCACAAAGACAGATTCAAGGTTATTTATCTGCAACCTTTTTACTGACTCCGGTGTTCATAGATATATACATTTTTGTAGCCACGGATTGACTGAGACAGGCTCTATGAACAAAAATAAAAAAATTAAAAATGAAGGGGAGGGCATTAATGAGAATTGCTTCTTTATCAAATGGACTTTACTTGTTAAATATTGCAAAGAATTTTAGGACAACCTAAACTCTTCTGCTTGCACAGAACATCTCAGAATCACCTCTAAGAATATCTATCTCTCCTTTTTGTTACTGTGCATCTTTCTCATATGATCATCATCAAAGACAATATTCTGGA
Source organism: Bubalus bubalis (assembly GCF_019923935.1). Lineage (NCBI taxonomy): Eukaryota > Metazoa > Chordata > Mammalia > Artiodactyla > Bovidae > Bubalus > Bubalus bubalis. The sequence goes on along the minus strand of NC_059168.1, from coordinate 40,742,646 downwards.
GGAAAAAGAACAGACTATCTCTAATTGCTTTGGAAGCAAGAGGTCAGTATTAGAATCTGAATTTATAAGACGTGAACCTCGAAGTCTTATAGGATTAAATAATCTGGCCAACACGCCCATTAACCTCTTGAATCTGATTTTCTCTTTAACTCCTGAATTCATAAAACCAAAAGGAATCCCCATAGACTGGCATTCTTTCTTGCCATGGTCAAAGCTTCAAATGGGCCAGGCCACTTTATTTTTGTTCTGGGTGGGATGTGGATTTGTGGGCAGATGACAAGGTGCTAATGAGGAGCTAATGTTCCTGCAGCTGGCAAACTACCAACTCAGGATGGGAGGATGAGAGCATTTGTCTGCATTAGTCCTAGACATAGAAGGGAGGGGTTGGAGGATCACCAACTCCAGGTTGAATAACCTGACTCACATTGGATTCTGTGTTCCATTCCTAAAGCAAGGGGCCATCTCAGGGTAATTACACCCTTTTCCTAGGTGGCATGGTGACTTCTCATGTGGATACACTTGACTTGGTTCTCGCTCTGGAATAAATTAGTCAGAATAGGCAAGTTCAGAACCTATCCCACCTCATCACCAACTCAGGATATAATCATATTAACGAGGAACCAGGTGAAACTTCTTGTCAGGATTACATTCATCCATCGTGAGTGTAAAATTAGTTTATACAAGTGTCTAAGCCAGATCGCTTTCTGAATTCAAAATTTACTTCTAAAAGAGCAGGGCACTTTATTTTCTAATTTTGCCATCAAAAATTCACATCATGAGTTTCTAAGCCAGGCGGCTGATTGGAAGAACACCCCAGAGAGACCTGAAATTTCAATAGAACCATCCTGCCTGAGCAGAATACAGCTGAGGTGCTTCCTTCCACCTGGACCACTTTCACCCAGGTCTCCCCAACATTGATTTCAATAACAATTATCCCTGATACATTTTAAAATCTACCTATATGCTAATTAATGTGGATTTTCACGTACCTAAGGAAAACAAGGAAGGTTTTTAATGGACAGACAGGTTTGGAGGGATAAAGATAAAACTTTTCCTGGGAATGATTCTAAAAACCTTGAAACCTGAAAGTAAATATCATTTACAGGCTAAATAATAAACCTAAAGTGCATGCACATCAAAACTCATTACGTAATTTTAATTTTAGGCCATTCCATCTTTTTATAAGGACATATAAACATGTGTTTCTATAGAAGGTCACTGCTCCAATCATGATGGTATTTCAAATTCCCTGCATGATTTGCTAAGTATCATGGCATATATGCTCACAGCTACCCTCCCTCCAATGCATGCAAGCATGTCATGATATTCTTGCTACAGAAGATGAACCATGTGGTTGAAGCATCCCCACCCTAAAAGACCTGTCCCTGGCCCACTTCCTCGCTCTCACCCTCTTCCCTAATCTCTACCCTGCTCACCAAGCTTCAACTCCCCTTCGGAGTCTTATGAACGGGACAAATAACTTTCACCCCGGGACTTTCAGAAGTGCTGTGTGCAGGGTGTCTGGAATGCTCTTTCCCAGAGTCAGCTGGTTCCTTTTCATCCTTCAACCTTAACTTAATTGTCCCACGAAGAGTTTCCCCTCCCTGCTTTGATCACTCTGGCATAAGCATATTTCCCCTTCAAGTTTTCTAAATTAATACTCTACTTTTATTCACAACACTTTAACACAATGTTTATTTCCCTCACAGCTGTTAATTTCTGCTCTCTCCCACCCGCCCCCCTCCCCCACTGTTTTTCGTCCCCACTAGAACCACGTGAGCCTTCCTCACTGATGTATGCCCAGGGCCTGGCACAGTACTGTACATGGTAAGTGAAATAAGTGAAAGTGGCTCAGTTGTGTCCGACTCTTTGCAACTCCATGCACCATACAGTCCGTGGAATTCTCCAGGCCAGAACGCTGGAGTGGGTTGCCATTCCCTTCTCTAGGGGATCGTCCCAACCCAGGGATCAAACCCAGGTCTCCTGCACTGCATGCAGATTCTTTGCCACTGAGCCACCAAGGAAGCCCACTGTACACGGTAGGCCCTCAGTCACCCTCTGTTCTAGCAATAAGTGGGTGTAAGATGTTAAGGTCTAATAGGTTTTAGGATGCAAGTTTTAAGCGCAGTATCATCCACAAAAACAAGGTTTCTTAGATGTTGAAGAACAGGTGCGTTTTAAACAAAAGACAAATTCTATTAAGAGTTACTTAATTTTATTATCAATTCCAATTTATTACCATACTGGCATCCAATATTTTACCCAGCACAATTTTTTATTTTTTTAGCTTTGGAGTGATAACTAAAATAATAATAGGGAATATTACTTGAGCATCTTTCAAAGCACTTGTTTTATCTCATTTAGCCCCCACCTTGTGGAAGAAGAAACAGAAGAGCTGAGGGGTGTGTTATCTGCCAGGGACACACAGCCAGGCAATGGCACAGCTGGGTTTGAGTCTGGACCCTCTGGCTGCAGACACCATGCTCAGAACCACCACGCTGCTCTGTCCCCCACATTCCTGTGTGCACCGCAGCCACTTCTGACTAATCAACAGCCAGGGGCTCTTATTCCATGTGCATGTATAGAACAAGTCGGGGGGAAGACAAAGGTGAAGGACTTACAGAATCGTGGCACACGTCCAGTTTGGGGTGGTTAGTGCGTGGCTTTCCCCCTTTCAGATGGATCTGAATTATGAGCTCCTTCTTAACATCTCATCCTATTTCACACAACATTTGCAAACATTCATTTACAGCCCCGATTAGTCCAGCTTCTGGTCCCTGACGATCCTTGATTTTCTCTGGCCTAGAGTTAAGCACTCACACCTCTCTCTCTCTTTATTTCTCAAAAAGATTCTTATTAGCAAAAAAAACCATTAATACTGGTTAGGTTGCTATTATTGACCATATGCAAGAAAACGGCAAGCATGGAGTAGATCAAGGAGACTTAACATGGGGACAACTGCCCATAGAGTTAAATGGAGGTCCACATGTGTGTGTGCATGAGTTTCAGAACATGGTTGACAAGTTGAGGAAATGGCCTAAACAAAGAAACAATTAACTGAAGACACCTTTGATAGATTCTTGAGGTCACGTGGTAAATCAACACAATACTTCTGAAGATAAAGGCTCATGTGATTTCACAGGACAACTACAAAATACTGATCAGATTATCAGCCTCAAGGCATGAATTCATTCAGTAGGAATTTTGTGAAGGTAGAGACAGTTTCATAGTGATGCTAAAAAACTAGTAGGATAAAGGGACAGTAACAATACTCCAAAGAAAATATGTTTTCAATGAAATTGCTGGTTTTGCAATTTTCCTCACTCATGTATAGGAGCTCATGGACAATGAATGTAGGTTCCAGAAATAACTATCCTGATAAGAGTGGGTGATATCTGAGTTACCTGATACAATGCGCAGCTAGTTTCATACACCATTTGAATTGTAATAATGAAACAGAACAGGATCCTATGGTCCACTCCCCCTCCACCACCCCACACACGCACACATGTCCTCAGCCTGTCTTTTGTCTGTGGAAAAACATTAGCCCATAAATAAGTGCAATCAGAGAAGTGAGAAAATGCAGAAACAAAGGAAAACAGTAGAATAAATAATAGCAGTTTAGTCACTAAGCATAGTCAAGGACCTTTAGTTCCTCCTTAAGGGCTACATATAATATTCTGAGCCGTATCCTGTGAGCTGTGTTATAGATACCAAAACTCCTACACGATGGAAGAAGTTAACTGCCTGATGACTAGACTGTAGTCATGATATAAGCTGCCACAATTCCAAGAGCTGGCGTCAAAGAAGTGGGAAGAAATCGACCCTGGACACAAAGCTCAACTATATTTAAAACAATCAAGACAATGCTGATCAATTTCCACCATATGACCAATTTAAAGATGACTGTCAGAACTGACTGTGCTGTTTCTGCATGTAGGCCCCTCCATTCACCTATAAAAGCTCTTGCCCACTGGTTGTTGGGGGTGGGGGTGGGCAGTTGGCCTTTGGACAGGAGTCCACCCTTCTCTCACCCCAGGTTGCCAGCCTCAGAAACAAAGCTAACTTTCCTTTCCACCAACCTTGACTCTTTATTGGCTTCAGAGTGGGAGCAGCTGGACCCCCACTTTGGATTACAATAGTTCTCATGTACCTTTGACCCCAAGGTTGACCCTTTTGCCAAGTGAGCAAATGTTTTCTTAAAAGGCCAGATAGTAAGTATTTTAGGATTTACAGCCATCTGATTTCTGCCACAATTCCTCAGCTCTGTCATCATAGTGCAAAAACTGCTGTAACAGACAACACTAAAGGGCAGAAAATAAAGAAAAGAATGAATGTGACTGTGTTCCAATAAAACTTTATTTTTAGACATTGAAATTTGAATGTCATATCATTTTCATATATCATGAAATATTATCCTTATTTTGATTATGTTTCAATCTTTTAAAAATATATCAAACATTCTAAGATATCAGGCTAAAAATAAGCAGCAGACCAGATTTGCTGACTTCAGCCTTCTACTAATACAGAACAATAAAAACTCTAGAAAGGACTTTTAAAAGGAGGTAAATCTCTTAGAACATCAGAACTTTTTAAAGGAATTAACCATATTCTTTATATGTGAATGTCATTTAACCCCTTTAATTCAAGTATAGGCATACAGATTATGCACCTTGATGAATATTCACAAACCAAACATAACTGAGTAACCACCATGCAAATCAAGAACCAGAACATTAATTTGGCAAGGAGAAGCTACCCTCATGCTCCTCACCTATCAGCCACCACCATTCCCACTCCAAGGGGATGACTTCTAAATGCACAGATTAGCATGTTGTGTGGCTTTTCTGGTATGGGATCATTTACTTAAAAAAACAAATAAAAATGCTATAGGAAAAAGTAGGGTTATACAAGAAAAAAGGCAAGTCGCTGCCCTAATTGAAATTTATCATTTTAAATCCACATAATCATAGACTCTGGAAATGGAGATTTTAGACAATATCTATATATTGCTGCTTGCTGCTGCTGCTAAATCACTTCAGTCATGTCCGACTCTGTGCAACCCCATAGATGGCAGCCCACCAGGTCCTGGGATTCTGGACCAGATTATAAATCAATAATAATATTGACAACTGAATAAAACAATAAATTAAGTTTCTGATTATGCTATTATTGTTAAAGCTCATATCTGCCTCATTTTCTCTACAAAATTGACAAAGCATTGAATTTTTTAACACTGAGCATCAAGGACTGGGCTATACTTTCAGCTATTGGCACTGCTAACAAAGATGAAGGTCTTTACTACAACTCACAAATGATTAGTGTTCATGACAAGGTGCAAATGAATAATATATAATGATTTATTAACTGTTTTATTTTGCTATATATATATATATATAAAGATATCTCCATTTTTAAGCTGTAGTATCAACTAAATATAAAATGGTGCTGGTTTGGTCGCTCAGTCGTATCTGACTTTGTGACCCATGGACTGTAGCCTGCCAGGTTCCCATGTCCATGGGAATGAGTGAGTTGCCATTTCCTAATCCAAAATATAAAATAACCTTTTGCTAATTTTTTTAAGTTACAACAACAACAAAAAGTATATAACAAAGTAGCGAGGTTGGGCATTTTAATAATCTTAGAGCAAAAATTTTTTAAACTATATGTGTGCTGCATTTCCAAACTCTGATATCACTACAAGAGCAAAGCTAGATGAAAGTTAAGATCTGGAGCTGTTTTTTAACATCATTTTTTTCACCCCCAACAGTGAATGTTTTCACCAGAAAGGTATTTTGTGCTAACAAGATCTGAAAATGTTTGTTTCATGGAGAAAATTAAAAGGTGCCATTCAGTTCAGTTCAGTTCAGTCGCTCAGTCCTGTCCGACTCTGCAACCCCATGAATCGAAGCACTCCAGGCCTCCCTGTTCATCACCAACTCCCAGAGTTTACTCACACTCATGTCCATCGAGTCAGTGATGCCATCCAGCCATCTCATCCTCTGTCATCCCCTTCTCCTCCTGACCCCAATCCCTCCCAGCATCAGGGTCTCTTCCAATGAGTTAACTTTTCGCATGAGGTGGCCAAAGTATTTGAGTTTCAGCTTTAGCATCAGTCCTTCCAATGAATACCCAGGACTGATCTCCTTCAGAATGGACTGTTGGATATCCTTGCAGTCCAAGGGGCTCTCAAGAGTCTTCTCCAACACCACAGTTCAAAAGCATCAATTCTTCAGTGCTCAGCTTTCTTCCCAGTCCAACTCTCACATCCATACATGACCACCAGAAAAACCATAGCCTTGACTAGACGGACCTTTGTTGGCAAAGTAATGTCTCTGCTTTTGAATATGCTGTCTAGGTTGGTCATAGTTTTCCTTCCAAGGAGTAAGCGTCTTTTAATTTCATGGCTGCAATCACCATCCGCGGTGATTTTGGAGCCCAGAAAAATAAAGTCTGACACTGTTTCCCCATCTATTTCCCATGAAGTGATGGGACCGGATGCTATGATCTTAGTTTTCTGAATGTTGAGCTTTAAGCCAACTTTTTCACTCTCCTCTTTCACTTTCATCAAGAGGCTTTTTAGTTCCTCTTCACTTTCTCCCATAAGGGTGGTGTTATCTGCATATCTGAGGTTATTGAAGTGTAAATAGCAACATATAACTTACCCTGAAATAACCCATTAATATCTCTAAGTAAAAAAAAAAAAAAAAAAAAAATAGACTAATTCCAAAGATTTGAATGGAACTGGGTAATTTTACTCAGTGCTGTTCTGGTCTCTACTTTGTAACAAAGCTCTTCCTTTGTGACCTGACCATGGCAAATTATCTTCAACATCAGTTCCCTCATCTAAAATGTGATATTGTGAAGTTTTTTTCAGTTCTAAGAATGTAAGTATTCTCTGCACAAGAAAGTAATTAATGTCCAAATGAAAGAATGTCTTCTTTCCTGAAATGACTGAATAGATGATAGTTAATAAAGAATCATGCGAAATGCCGGGCTGGATGAAGCACAAGCTGGAATCAAAATTGCCGGGAGAAATATCAGTAACCTCAGATATGCAAATGACACCACCCTTACAGCAGAAAGCAAAGAAGAACTAAAGAGCCTCTTGGTGAAAGTGAAAGAGAAGAGTAAAAAAGTTGGCTTAAAACTCAACATTCAGAAAACTAAGATCATGACATTTCTGGTCCCATCACTTCATGGCCAACAGATGGAGAAACAATAGAAACAGTGTGAGAAACTTCATTTTCTTAGGCTCCAAAATCACTGCAGATGGTGACTGCAGCCATTAAAAGACACTTGCTCCTTGGAAGAAAAGTCATGACCAATCTAGATAGCATATTAAAAACCAGAGACATTACTTTGCCAACAAAGGTCCGTCTAGTCAAAGCTATGGTTTTTCCAGCAGTCACGTATGGATTTCAGAGCTGGACTATAAAGAAAGCTGAGCACTGAAGAATTGATGCTTTTGAACTGTGGTGTTGAAGAAGACTCTTGAGAGTCCCTTGGACTGCAAGGAGATCCAACCTGTCAATCCTAAATGAAATCAGTCTTCAATATTCATTGGAAGGACTGATGTTGAAGCTAAAACTCCAATACTTTGGCCACCTGATGCAAAGAACTGACTCATTGGAAAAGACCCTGATGCTGAAAAAGATTGAAGGCAGGAGGAGAAGGGGACGACAGAGGATGAGATGGTTGGATGATATCGCCAACTCGATGGACATGAGTTTGAGCAAGCTCCAGGAATTGGTGATGGACAGGGAAGCCTGGCGTGCTGCAGTCCATGGGGTCGCAAAGAATCAGACATGACTGAGTGACTAAACTGACTGGAGAAAGAATTAAAGTTTAAAAACACTTTGCCTGAAATATGAATTTCTCTATTAGTTCAGAGGCTAAGTGTTAAAAAAACACTTCGATGTTAAGAAATGAACGTTTTAAAGAGAAGAATACATTCTCCAAAGAAGCAGTTAAACTTCCCATCTGCTGGCCAAAAAACTTTATCAATTCCACATCTTTTAAAAGTGAAACTTCTGTGCTGGCCCATACAGATGAGTATAAATTCAATCCAATTTACAGCACGGTAACAATGGGGGCAGTCTCAGACTATTACTTTCAATGGGATTGAGTCCCTAAGGATGGCAATGACTGAGTCCCATTGAAAGCAATGGAGTAAGCAATCACATGCCATTACTTTCAAGGAGACACAGTCTCTACTACCCATAATAACATAGTAATATAAATCTGCCTGACTCATCAGCATGAAGAATGAAAATGTAAAAGAATTTCAAAGCTGCAAATGTGTACCCTGAGACCAAAAAAAAAAAAAAAAATCCTCTTCTCTCTTGCACCCATAACTAATCAAAGCTGAAATTGATTTTAGTAAAGCTAGAAAGGTCCAAGAACCCAGGGCAGGGAGCATGACCCCTAGGAGCAGGTTCCTGTCCTTCTCACACTTCCTTCTGAGCAAGCTGTTCAGCACCGTCTGTAAACGCCTGACTACTCTGTGCCCTTCTCATTTCCACTTTTGTTCTCAAGTTGGTAGCAGCTTCAAGAACAGTTTTTCACCCTCCAAACCACAATTGGTCAAATTCATTACAAATAAGCTTTCCCTTTCTGCTTTAATACATATGTGCTGATTTTCCCAATAAGCAGATAAATCTAATCTTTGTTTCTTTCCATATGACATGTGGGTAAAATTCCAAGAAAACCTGTGTTTCAGACATACAAGCCAAGCTTTCCTTATCTCATTTTCTTTAACTAGAAACTGATTTTTTTTTTTTTTTTTGGCTGTACCGCACGGCATGTGGAATGTGGGATCTTAGTTCTCCAACCTGGGATCGAACTCATGCCCCCTGCTGTGGAAACGTGGAGTCTTAACCACTTGGACCGCCAGGTAATTCCCTAGAAACTGATTTTGAGCCAGATGTTTGCTCTACCAAATCTCCCCTCAATCCAAATCTCTCAACCAGTGAAAACAATATGAACAAGAGATGGGAGCTACTTAGATTACTAAGTTGTAGCTGAGGTTCCTTTTGTCAAATGAATGATCAAGAAAATCACAATTAAACACTAGTAAACCTGTATCTACAGGTGTGCTAGTAATTTTTAATAGCTAGCCCTCAGGGAGAGGAAAAGGCTCTGATTGTAGCCAATTTTCTTGGTTAAAATACTGTCACCATGGCTAATGTCAAATAACCAACATGATGCTACTAAATGGAGGATATAAGAAAAGATACACAGTAGCAAATCACCAGGTAGTATTTTCACTATAAAGATACAATAGATGTAAATGACCTCAAGATCATAGACAAAATAAAATGTCATAAAGTAGTTAAAAAGTGATTTTTGAGTTTTCACAGAATCTATTACCTTTATCTTAAATATAATTAATTTATCTGCAAGAATAATTATTTGATTTTTAATAATGGCTGTATTTAACAATGGGCTTACAAAATGCCTGACAATTTAGCAATTTGCGCTTGTGAACCAGTCAGTATTAGCCAGCTCCAGCACAACCACTGGGTGTTTTTCTCTTAAACTTGGAGCAGTCAAGTTGACATTATGTCAAGGGTCATAGGGGACTTGTAAATAAGTGAAGACTTTCCCAGACTGTCTAGGACCAGTGGGGTTTGTCCTAAACAAAATATCCAAGTGGACTGAAATTCCTAAAAGTTTCCTGTTCCTTGACCCAACCTGTCTAATATAAATGAATTAAGATCACACTTCCAAAGATTTTTATGTAGAATTTTTGATATAGGAAGGGTATTTGAGTCAGACAAACCTGATGCGAAGAGCTGACTCATTTGAAAAGACCCTGATGCTGGGAAAGATTGAGGGCAGGAGGAGAAGGGGATGACAGAGGATGAGATGGTTGGATGGCATCACCGACTCAATGGACATGGGTTTGGGTGGATGCCAGGGGTGGTGATGGACAGGGAGGCCTGGCGTGCTGCGGTTCACGAGGTAGCAAGGAGTCCGACACAACTGAGAGACTGAACTGAACTGAAAACCCAAGTTTATCTCAGCTCCCCTTTGCTACTTGCACGCCCTTGGTTTGTCTGCCTTAATTCTTTTGTGCTTTAGTTACCTCATCTATAAAACAGAGCTAATAATAGATCACACTATTGATAATTATGAGGGATATAACCAGAGTCCCTCTCAAATCTTTCAATTTCCAAATACCACAATAGTATACAATTTCCCTTATGAAATGCAATAATGTAAGTGAAAAAATAGGCAACTCCCTCAGACCCCTAATGATCTTATAAATACAGGTTTTAAGTCATTTATGAAGCTATTAAAATAATTTCTACCATCTGTAATTCTCACAGTTTCCTATTTTATTTAAAGAACAAATTTTGACTCTTTGAAACAGCTTTATAAATCACTTTTCTTCTACCTTTTCAGTACATATAGTGGTTTCTTCAGTTACAGATCTGAGCTATAGAAAAATGCAGTATTGGATTCCTAAATATATCTAGAACTTCCATTTCCTAACTAAAACCTCTCACCATCTTAGACTGCTTCATTTCTATCACCAAGCACCTGGCTTTCTCTACGAATTTTTTTTTCCACACACAAAAAGCTAAAAAAGTATTTAAATTATAAAAATTTTCAGTGATGAGACAAGAAAACAAAGGCATGTAAAAGTATGGATGTTATTAGTTTACCCGATGCACTCACACTCTAGTACCTATGCCTACCTATAAGCCTCACAGAGCAATTCAGACTCTTTGTCAGTAACATCAAAAATTATACATGCAGCAGACCTTTCAGTGACTCATGAGGAGTCATGATTGTTAATGGCTCATTTACAAATGCCAAGGCTCCACTTTCTGGAGCTACCTGGCATGATTTTGAGAGTTTTCAATAAGATGGGAGACTTGAAGCGCTAGGAACAATGCTTGAGATGTAAATATGTCAGATGCCTCTCACCTCATTCCTCCTCTGACACCCTAGTGACAAAAATGGCCTCAGAAGAATCTTCTTCTAGGGGAAAGCTCTAGATTGCTTTCCATGCTAATTTTAGACTTTTCCTGTTGCAGGAGGTTGGTAAGGCCATCATTCCTTAACATTCAGTAAGTGACAGCTCTAGGAAATGAAGAAAAAAGCTTCCTCCCGAGTTATGCCAGGACATGCCCTCATTAACTTATTTCTGCCTATTTGGAACTTTGCTTTTGCTAGACTGTCCTTTCAGCTTATCTTCCCAAAATAGGCAGTGGTGGGGATTATTCCTTTTAGCAACAATTACGAATGCATTTCTTGCCTCTCCCTTCCTCCTTCCTTCCTTGTCTTCTCATGTGGCATAGTTACATATACATCAGAATGTTCAATGCTTGTTTCCCCATTTTCTTCGTGTGCACTGCTGTAATGAAAATATCTTAAACTAGGTGGCTTAAACAACAGAAATGTGTTTCTTACAGCTCTAGAGCCTGGGAAGTCCGAGCCCAGAGTGCCAGCATGTTTCAGTTCTGGTGAGGGCCATCCTCCGGGATCACAGATGGTTGTCTTCTTGCCCTCACACAGCAGAGAGGAGACAGGGAGAAAAAGAAGGACAGAGACTGGGGAGCACCAGCACTCTCATGTCTCTTCTTACAGGATCTCTAATCCCACACAAAAGCTCCACCCTCATGATCTAATTACCTCTCAACAACTCCCACCTTCTAATACCATCCCATTAGGGGCTGCTGTTTCAACTTACAAATTTTGCGAGGACACAAATATGCAGTCTATAGTTCTGATCTTCTAACTCTATTCTACTCCATCATTTGAAAATCCCAGTCTTTAATGACCAAGTACTTTAAGTTTTCCTTGACAAAGACTGGCATTGCCTTCATGCTGATCAAATTCTAGCTCTCTGGCAATGCTACCATCTAGCTTAGAAGCCTCAAAATAAGTCAGTGTTTCAAAAAAGGGCAGTCCTAAAAGAAAAGGTTAAAATGGAAATACTGTTATTAGGATGAAGTGGAAAGAGCATCAGTTTTCCATTTTAGTGTGTGCATCCTAAGTTGCTTCAGTCATGTCCAACTCTTTGCTACCCCATGCCCACCAGGTTTCTCTGTCCATGGGATTCTCCAGGCAAGAACACTGGAGTGGGTTGCCATACCCTACTCCAAGGGAATCTTCACAATCCAGGGATCAAACCCACAACTGTTAGGTCTCCTGCACTGGCAGGCAGATTCTTTACCACTAGCACCACCTGGGAAGCTGCCATTTTAGTATAGGAATCCTTTGTTGTTTTTCACAGGATGCCAGGATTCTACCACATACAAGTTAAACCATGACCTAACCATTTAAAAAATGTGCAATGTTCTTGGGGAAAGTACCAAGGAGTCAATTTCTATAAATTAAATATTTAAGGTCAGACTTCAGATGCCTGAGCCAAAGCATTTTTTGAGATAAATATCTATCATTGTTGTTGCTCAGTCACTAAGTCATGTCTAGCTCTTTGTGATGCCATGGACTGCAGCAATCAGGCTTCCCTGTCCTTCACCATCTCCCGGAGTTTGCTCAAACTCACATCCATTGCATCAGTGATGCTATCCAATATCTATAGTTACTTAATAAATGTTTGCTGATTTATATTACTTCACTAATGTATAAAATATGCTTAGAATGAGGGAATTCTAATATAGATAATTTTAGAATCTTTAAGGTCATATATCACAAAATCAGGAGCCCCACAAAAGAATCTGAAGGTTAAAACATTTATTTCATCATAAAAAGAAAGCTTAAAAAAGAAAAAACCCTTTTAATATATTACACAAAATCTTATTCTGAACAGAAATCATTTAGTCACTAGTCTAGAAAAAAAATATTCCTCCCTTTCCCACCTAACTGTATCTCAATCTCTCCTCTAGTTACCAAAAATACTTCCCCTTTGGCCACACGATAGACTCATCAGCAATAGTTTGGACATGCTTTTTGGCATTAATCTATCCTTAATATGTATGCATTTCAAAGAAGCCCAAAGAATAAGTTGAATAATGAGGAATAATTTAAACAGTGCATGCGAATTGTCGTGAAGAAATGAAGAGGAAATTGTGTCAAAACAGAATGTTCATATTATAATAAAAGAAAAAAAGAAAAGAATGATTCATAGTGCCTAGTGACTTCTCAAAAATATTCAATCCCATTAGAATGAACTTTGAAGATGTCACCAGTGCTCATGAAAACTCTTAAAGCACAGAAACTATGCCCTCCAACACTTGAAAACAGACAAATACACTCTTTTGAGGAATATCATGAACATTTTTTAGGAACTGTTTTGGCTAGGTCTGCTACAAGCGTTGGTACTGGCAAGAGACACATTTGTATTCATTTCTGTATTCACTGTAAAACCCTAGAATTTTGCCCAGTTGTCATCTCTAAGCAGTCTCAAGACTACAGACAATTTTCAACATGAAAATTGTACTAGCTGGGTGATAATATCCTCAACTAAGTGTAGACAGGTTTAAAGAAACTTGATACAGCATTTACTTCTTTAAACAAGTCTTCCTCTTTTCTCATTGTTTGCTTTCATCTATAGCAGCCTCCATTTTTTTCTATTCTGTATAAATCTCTATATTCTTAAGAATGTATCAGTGACAGGAATGCAGTCCTTTCTTAAAGTGCTCTGTACAGTACAACCTATAGAGAATGATAATAAATTGAAATTTTTCTTGTATCACTTTTAAAAGTTATTTTATCTTACTAATACTAGTCATACCAAGAAAAACTGTTCAAACGTCATTTTTCAGTATGCTTTTAATCTGATAGGTACACCCATTTAATATCTGTAAGTTCGAGAAAGAAAAGCAAAGGAATAAAAATGGATCAACAATAAAGATAAGGATTAAAAGATTGGTTATGATGGCATTTTAATTCAGCTCTTCCTAACTGTACATGAAATGGGTACAAAATGTACAAATTCTGTGTTCTTTCCCAGACAGGGCTTCTTTTCTGTTTGATTTTTTTGTTGTTTCATTGCACATTTTGGTTGCAGTTTACTTTTCATAGCCTCCAACAGGCACCATGTTGTTCTCGATAAGTTTTGAGGGGGTTTCTGTGTGTGGTGTTTTAATTTATGAATATTTGTCCTGTGTTAAGTCCCACTTCCTCTTAGAGGATTCTGGACTCAGAGGATGCAGAGAACACACGGCAGGAAGTCACATGGCAATTTATCACCAGACGGGCAGCTTCATCAGCCAGGCCATTGCCGCGTGTTGTGAGTGAGTCTGCCCCCACAGCAAGCTGAGGAACAGAGCGGACTCTAATGAAGAAGCAACCCCCTTCCTTTAGAAATGACCAGCATTATTCCCTTGTGAATTCAGTATCACAAACTATTCAGGCAAGTGTAACGTGGTCTCCAAATGGAAACAGAGTGTTCAAGTTTTAAAACTGTTGTTCGCATGATACACATAAAAAAAAACCTATCTTTTAAATGCATTTGAGTTCTGTTCTCACTTTCTGCAAACTCTCTCTCCCTGGGAAATTTGAGATTCTTTCATGTGGTACCTCTGAAAACCAAAACCAAAATTGTACAGTTTACTTTTTACGGTTCGCCTATTTTGAGGGAAAAAAAAAAAGTTCAATAAATCATTCATACATGAAGAATGATTACTAGGGTGTAAAGTGGAATGCAGAATTACCTTAGATAGATGACACATGATGCTTTTCAGGACGGCAGCTAATTTCTAGCAGAAAGGTCATACAAAAAATAATGTGATTAGAAAAGGTGGAAGGAAAAAAAAAATAGCCACAAATTTGGACATGGACCAAATTCCTTTTTTGCCACTGTAACCGAAAACCATTGCTTCAATATTTAATGAAACGCTTATGCTGCAGCACCTGGTCACATTGTCAGCGCTGCCTAACCACGGCCTCCCCCGTGGGTCATTACTGCAGCCATCTGAAAAGGGGGCAAACTGTTCATAGACAACAATAATGCCAGTCTTTAAGAATCTACAGCTACAAAACAGCAGGAGACAGAGTTACTTTGGCTTTGATCTTGGGAAAAATGGCTGGGGGCAAAATGCTGTTTCCTACCATCAGAGACTATACAGTTAGCAATAATTCTGTAAGTCAAAGCCATTCACAGGACTCAACTTGGCTGCCCCGCTTCCCTTTCTCTCTCCCCTTGCAGAAAGCTAGCAGCTCCTGGTGAGAGATCCTTGTCAACAGGAAAACACTAGTTCACGCTACCCTGCTAATGATCCAATGCATCAATACCTCAAACAATCACAACAAGCAGATGTCCTAAGTTAATATAGACTTCCCTGGGATTTTCCCTGTGAAAAGTGGCTTTAAAAGGCATTAGTCTTTTGGACTCACTAGAGAACGGCTAAATCTTGGCACCAATTCCTCGGGTATGTGAACCTCAGCCTAATGGAATTTAATTACTTTAGTGGTATTAATCATCTGTACAGTAGAGCAAAGAGTATTTTATTACCACTTTTAAGGGTTATCGGCACATTTATTTCAAATGAACTGTCAAACTGCGTTACGTGTAAGGCATGCCGGGTTTGAATTCCGCAGCTCAGGTGAAAATAAATTTACAATTTAAAACTCTTCCCCTATCATCAGCATCCCACCCATTAATAGTGGCAGCACATATGTAAGACTCTCAAAATTAAAGGAAATTAAGTGTTGAATTAGCGATTCATTTTTTACTGTCTGGTTTTATTTCTTATTCCAACCATTTTGACTACTCATTTGCAAAGGTTGCTTTATACCAAGGACCCCAGGAACACCAATTGGTATCAAATAGGCTGTGACACCATTACAGGCTTAGTTACAGAAAAGTGACGCTAATCTTGTCCATTATCAGGCAACAAGCACCAGCTCAATAGTATAAGATGCCTCCGACTCACACCGTGCAGCAAATGCTTTTGTTTTTGTTCATATTCAGGGAAAATGAATGTGTACTTCTCTCTCCTCTTGGTTGTTTTTAGCCTTATTTGAATTGTTCTATAAAGAACTCGAAGAAACACTTGCATCATTTATAAAGCTCTCCTCCTGTGCTAAATAGATCCAAGAGTGGATTGCAAGATGCAAACTCAGGTTAATTCTGTAGATTTCAGTAAACTTTGTCCTAAAGCATTCTACAGAACCCAGGGGTAAAAAACTACAAGAGTGGAACTGGGGAAAATGCAGGACAAGGGTCCGGTAGAAATGAGGCCAGAGCACTCTCTATGGCTCTGGAATCAGATTGCCTGAGTTTTAATCCTCCCAAGTATTAGTTATGCCACTGTGATGTGGAGCCTGGCGGGCTACAGTCCAAAGGGTCCAAAAGAGTCAGCCGCAGCTGAGAAACTGAACGTGATGGAAAGCACATACAAATTTACATGGTCTTTGTTCGCAGTCCTTGGCACTAAGCTCCTCAAACTCATAATTTCTAGAGTGATAGGAGTATTTTTGTCATTCACATGGAGCCCCTTTTGAGCTAATATTAACAATGCGACGTAGAGTGGGGTCCCTAGATAGCTTCAGGATGGGGCTGGTCAGCAGAAAGATCAAGTGTTTAGAGGATTGGAACTTGCAGCCCCACAGATCAGCATAGGTACAGGGAAGAGTGGAGGTGCTGTCGAAAATCCTTGAACAACAAGATTTGATGAGTTTCCAGGCTGATGAACCAATGGAGGTGCTAGGAGAGTGGTACCCTCGGGGAGGGCCTGAAAGCTTCCCACCCCTCTCCCCACATCTTGCCCTAAATACGTCTCCCATCTAGATGTTCCAGTGTTAAATTCTTTTATAACAAGATGACAATCTAGTAAGTAAAATGTTCCTCTGAGTTCTGTTTGCTAGATCAGCTCTCGCAAATTAATCCAACCCAGTGAGAGAACTGTGGGAACCTCTGATCTATAGCCAGTCGGTCAGAAGCTCAGGGATCTAGGTAGACTTGAGATTGGCATCTGAAATTGAAGGAGGGCAGACTTGTACAACTTAACCTGTGGGATCTGATGCTGTTTCCTGGTGGATGGTATCAGAATTGAGCAAATTGCTTGGTGTGCTGGGGAAAATACACATACCAGAGACACCTTTAAGTAAATTTTTTAACCTCCTCGGTGTCTTAGTCTGTAAAATGGGAATATAATCATAGGCTCATATTAAGGTTCAAAGATTATGTACAAATAAAATAATCTTAGCCCAATGCCTGGTTTAGAGTGGGCTCTGTTATATTGTTGTTATGATTACAAGGAAGATACACAATATTTGAAAAGCTATATATTCCACCTTATCACATGGGTCAATATCATGTTGAATAAATTCCCTATGAATTCCAGTGACTTCTAAGAATCTTCATTTTTCTTCTTCTTCAACCCACCCCTCCTCCACCAAAGTCCTTACATGTAGCCCCCGACCTGCTCCACATCCACCTGCTTAAGGCATTTTCCACTCATCTCATCTCAGAGATATTCTGCAAAGAGAAGCAAATGAGAGCAATTTGTGACATGAGATACGGCATGTGCAAAAGACACATAATTAGTGTCAAAATGGATGCATTTGCTTTTTAAAGCCTATTTGTCCTGTGATTTCAAATGAATCAAGCTGCTATATCTCTCTCAACAGCTTCATACTACTCCATAATGAATTAAATGACTCTTTTGAAAAAAAGTATAAGGTTTATGAATAAAATGCTTTTTCAAATGTTGGGATAAGAAGGACTTAAAAAGACTCTTATGTCTAGTACCCCTACGCTTAAAGATCTTCTCCAAACTCAGAATCTTTGAAAGAAAAGCATTCTCCAAGGAAAAAAAAAAACTTTTCCCTCCATCTTTTCAAATCATTATAATTACTAGTGTGGGGTGGAAAAAAGCTACAGTATCAGCAAAGCAGAATAGGGCTCTAAATTTCCCTACCCCTGCTTAGTACTCTGATGTCCTTAGCATGCAATCAAGGCCCCAAATCCTTTTCAAACACATTTCATAAGAGAAGAAAGAATGCCGCACTCAAAGCTCCAAAATGTTTAGATCCTGCTCTTTAGTTTCTCTCTTTCCACTCTATTTCTGTCCTCTGTTGGCTATTCTCTGAATATCCGTTTAGTATTGAAATAACATATGTACCTTGTGAATTCATTTTCTTAATTCTACCTTTGAAACAAGCTTGTTCCTCCAAGTTTCCCAAACCTTTGTCTTTACTAATCTCCTTTCAAATCTGAAAATAGGAACAAAGAATTTGTGAGCCTGACTAACAGCAGTCCATAGAAAAGGCATAAACGTCATTTGAACTTTAGAATCATCCAGACAGAGCTATGGATGACTAAAGGAGAGAGTGTTAATAAATAACTTAATCAAAAGTAGTTAGACAGTCAAGAAAACAGTCTGAGCTGGTGCAGCTAGAAACATGCATATCCAGATCGTACACAAGCCCAATTTCTAGTAACAGTGCATGCTTCCTGTGTTGGCAGGAAGTTAAAATTAACAATAGATTTATGCAACTAATCTTTTCCTATTTGAACACACAAAAAAATTCAGGAAAGGCCTTCTCAGATTCCATCTAATAGTCCAGGAAAGTTAAGTTTACCTCATCAGTATCACCTGCATTATAAAAACTAATGTCACTGCAAAGACTGCAAACTAGGCTCACAGGGAAGGGTTTAGGATTTAATCCTGCTGCTGCTGCTGCTAAGTCGCTTCAGTTGTGTCCGACTGTGCGACCCCATAGACAGCAGCCCGCCAGGCTCCCCGGTCCCTGGGATTCTCCAGGCAAGAACACTGGAGTGGGTTGCCATTTCCTTCTCCAATGCATGAAAGTGAAAAGTGAAAGTGAAGTCGCTCAGTCGTGTCTGACTCTTCACGACCCCATGGACTGCAGCCCACCAGGCTCCTCTGCCCATGGCACATGGCACAGGCACATCTGCTCATGCCACAGGCAAGAGTACTGGAGTGGGGTGCCACTGCCTTCTCCCAGAATTTAATTCTAGTTTCCTTTTATTCTTCATTGTGAAATAAGATAATATCAATCATCTTAACAAGCACATGAGAATAAATGAGATAAAATGCATATACGAGGTTAAACTAACTAGATCTAACATATTATAAAATGTATATTAAAGGAAAAAATAAAGCAATTTTATTTTATTTTTTCCTTAGAGGAAGCCCCAGGCTTCACATAGGGAGCTCTAGCTATTTTTAGTTCTAAGTAATAGGCACAAAGTATACTTTGTAGTAAACAAAAAAAGTCTCTCATTGACTCCACATCCTCTAAGCCTAGAATTCTTGGAGGATAATTTTCCTGTCCCTCGGGTATTTGTCTCTAGAGTTGGCCATGATCCCTATTTAAATGATAAACCCTGGTAGCTGCTATCAGAAACTGTTGACTAAGTTCCCAGTTGCACATAGCAATGGGCTAATGGAGATATCATACAAACCCAGTGGATCTTTATACTCTAGAGGGGAAACGCTAAAGTAACGTGAATGTATATAACTGAAAATAAACAAAGGTGGGACAAAAGCTAGTGAGAGCCCTTCCTTCTTAAAACTTGTAAAATCACTAAGCTTGTTATTGTATTAAAAATTCCTATTCATTAATCACTTGGTAATTTTATTTCAGAGTACAAAACTGTCACTATCAGGATCATCAATATTATTGATATGATTGCATAAATTGTGGTGCAACTATCGATGTAATATTATTGTGTGAAATTTATCACTGAGAGCTTATCGTAACACAGGAATATGTTTTTGCTACAATGAAAAGAAACAGAAAACAACTGTTCCCATGGTATGATTACCTCTCTATAAAATGAAACGACCAAGTATGCATAGAGCATTGGAAGAAAACACCTCAAAATGCTAACTGTGATCACTTGAGCTGGTAACAGTAAGAATGTTTTCTCCCATCTAGTTTTCCAACATTTACTAATATTCTGTAATAATTTTTGTTTTTTTTTTGCTGAGAACACACATGTGTGAGTTGTTTTGTTACTTTGTTTTTATTTTAAAAAGAGAGAGAAGAGGCTTTATTTTATACTTGCATTTCACCTTAGAAGGATATAAACCTACAGTTAATGTTACATGTCAGTTGAGAACAGAGGTAGGTACACAGCTTTGTAAAGATTAAGGTTACTAGCATGGAAGTTTCCGTTTCCATCACTGGTGCTCCTATTCAGTTCTTTTTAACCAACAACTCTTTTCTAATCCCAGAACACTGGTTTTCAGTATCATTTCACTTCTCAGATAATATTGCTTTTATTTATTATTTAGGTTCATCTATCTTATTTTACTATAAGCATCGTTCACCTAATTACCAAAATGTCCTTTATTATGCTATTTAGGAAAACAAATGGCTTCCCACTCAACAAAACTTATTTTTCAGAGATACATTGTCTTTACATGAATTCATTCCCCATTTACTCATTTTTTTCCATTCCTCTGGATATTTTCATTCTCTGTTTGACACGTCTTAAGGTGCACTGACTGAAATTAGACTTGGTATTCTAGATGAAAGTGTATCATTATTTGATATAACATCAACTTAATATTTCCAGATTATTTTCTCCCTTCTGAATGCACCCTGGAGTCCTATTTGCCTTCCTAACTGCCTCTGTGTGATGGGAGTCTTCTTCCTTGGGCTGTCCATGATGACTCCTAATTCATTTAAACAGCACACAGTGTTTTAATCATATCTGTTTTCACAGATATCACAGCTTTTTATAAGCGGAACTGTTCTTTTGCTAACTTAGCGTTTCTTTTATATGTGATGTTCTAGGTCATATAAGTAATACAGTATTCAAAGATACAATGACAAAAAGTAATGTTAGCTCAGAGGCAAAAAAAATTATGTTTCAAACGTGATGTTCATCATTTCTACAAATATATGAGAATTACCACTAAAAGATTTTCAAATGAGTGAATATTGGAATATTTAACACTTACGAAAGAGATTTATGTGCCTATCTTATTTTTCATAAATGTCTTTGCCATTTTACTAATTAACCAAAGATATCTTTGTTTAGACAAATTTTGTCTCCATCACAGCCTATGCTCTTTCTACATAACTTTTTCCTGCAGTAAAATTAAAGTGCTCAGTTTTACACACTAATCATCTTCTAGGTAACAGATTGCAATATTTTGAATACAAAAGTATGAGACAGGAAGATGGGACTTTTGGGCTCTCATCCCGGATCTTCCGCCCAATGTGTTCTGTGCTCTTGGAAATGGACTGCTTTCTCCTCTGCTTCATTGAACTTGTTCAAAGA
The DNA here is from genome assembly GCF_019923935.1 of Bubalus bubalis. Classification (NCBI taxonomy): domain Eukaryota; kingdom Metazoa; phylum Chordata; class Mammalia; order Artiodactyla; family Bovidae; genus Bubalus; species Bubalus bubalis. Next base: position 40,721,462 of record NC_059168.1, on the reverse strand, counting down.
ATAGATGTAGCAATTTTAACTACCTTACAAGATGTCGCAATTTGTATGGTTTAAAAATATATATATGAGTCTTGATTCAATTATTTTGCCTCAGATTACATTTGAATGTTTCTGATCACATCTTTATACATCTTCCTAAAATTACTACTGGTGAGCACAGGTCTGAATGCAGAATCCCCAACTTCAGTTTGTGGCTGAACTTAATTCACTGTTAAAGCATTTCAGGTTCTTTCCAACCAGGCTCAGCTTTCAAAGCATATTCTTATTGCAAAATTGAAAGAAGGCATTCCCCTGCATCTGCAGTACTCATACTTTTCTGATCCCAAAGTCTTTCCTTTCAAAATTTAGTCAATATTCAGTTGGAAGGAAATGTCACTTTGTCAATTTGAAGCAATAATTTAATCTTATCCTAATTTTGCCCTTCTAGAATGCCTCGCATCTACTTGGATGAAACATGCTCAGGACATAAATATCAGAACTTGCAGTGGTCTTAAAGCATAATTAGTGAAATAAACATCATATAAATATATACATAGACTTGAATTTATATTGCATACTTCTTTGAAATAGTTACTCTCTTCCCCTTGACACATCCCAATTGCATACTAATTTAGTTAGTGGTTGATAAGGTGTTGACTCATTTCATTACAGAGATAAAAGAAAAAAAAAGATTGATGCATGGATGGAAATATGAATAGTGCACAGTAGGTACTTAGAAATAATGACAACTCATTCATTTATTTTATTCTGTAGATTTCCACTGAGTATTAATTATGCACCAAGCACTAGTCTATGAGCTGGGACTATAAAAGTGAAGAAAACAGAAGTCTTTTCCATCACTGAACTTACACATAAACACAAAATATGAATTAGGCAGATCTCTATGCACTAACAGTTTCTGGAGGACCAAAATGGCCATCGGAGAAAGCAGTGGCACCCCACTCCAGTACTCTTGCCTGGAAAATCCCATGGACGGAGGAGCCTGGTAGGCTGCAGTCCATGGGGTCGCTAAGAGTCGGGCACGACTGAGCGACTTCACTTTCACTTTTCCCTTTCATGCACTGGAGAAGGAAATGGCAACCCACTCCAGTATTCTTGCCTGGAGAATCCCAGGGACAGAGGAGCCTAGTGGGCTCCCTTCAATGGGGTCGCACAGAGTCGGACACGACTGAAGCGACTTAGCAGCAGCAAAATGGCCATTATCTACAATTTCATGCAGTTCAGCCTAACTAATGTCAAATGATGGAAAGTGACACGGAGAACAATAAAGCTGAGGTAAAAGAGAGAGTGAGTCTATGTGGGCTGTTACCCTTCTAAATAGGGGAGTGGAAAAGGAAGGGACCTTACATAAGTGAGAGAGCAGGATGTCAGTCTCGCAGGCAAAGCATGGGAAACAAGAGAAACAAAATTCTGAAGCAGGATTGGATTTGGTTACTGAGAAAAAGCATAACTACAGTGTGGCTGGAGCGGGGTGGACATGGAAGAAGAATATAGACGGTGAGATGAGGGAGACAGAGCAGGGGCTGGGGGCAGCAAGGTCACGTGGAACCACATGGCCGTAACAAAGAATTTGATTTTACTCTGAGAAGACTGGGAATTTTTGGAGGGCCTTGAGCAGAGAAGTAATATGATGCAAGTTGCTTTTGAATAAGACTATCGTAGTTGTAAAGGGTGGAGAAGAACAGCATCTAATGGATAGAGAGAAGGGCAGAGTGAGGAGGTATTTTAGGAGGCTGTAACATGGAGCTCATTGGTGACTTTAAGAATTGCTTTGATGGAACAATGGAACAAAAGCCTGATTGGAATAGGTTCAAGAGAGAATACTGGGAGAAAATTACTAAATATAACATTTTAACAGTATTTCTGGGCACTTCCCTGGCAGCCTAGTGGTTAAGAATCCACCTTGCAATACTGCAGATGAGAGTTTGGTCCCTGCTCAGGAACTCAGATCCCACAGGCCATGGGGCAACCAAGACCAAGTGCCATAACTACTGAGCCCAGGCACCACAACTAGAGAGAAGCCCATGCACTGCAACTAAGACCAACACAGCCAAATAAACAAACATATAAATACACAAAAGGAGTATTTCTATTTAAAAAATGGGGTAATAGGTAGCATGGCATTTTCAGGTAAAAAAAAAATTTTAATGCTATATGAAAGGATGGCATATTTATGTTGCTGACGGCAGTAATCCAGTAGAGAAGTAAGAAATGACATTGCAGGAGAGAGAAAGGAGAATTGCTGGGACAATCTCCTGGAATAGAGAAGATGAGATGAAAGCCAGTGCAGGATCTTGAGCTTGGCCTTTGGAAGGGCACAGGGAGTTTATCTACAGCAATATCCATGTGAAAATACTCTTCAAAAAGGATATGAAAGTGACTTGACTAGGGAAATGTACTATGATTTCCAGGTAGCACTAAAGGCCCACTTAGGTTAGTGACAAGGTGGGTTTTCTGCTATGGTTGTGAGTTTTCCTCCAGATACTCAGTTGTGAGTCCATGGGGTTGCTAGAAGTCGGATACGACTGAGCGACTTCACTTTCACTCTTCACTTTTATGCACCGGAGAAGGAAATGGCAATCCACTCCAGTGTTCTTGCCTGGAGAATCCCAGGGACGGGGGAGCGTGGTGGGCTGCCATCTATGGGGTCGCACAGAGTCGGACACAACCGAAGCAACTTAGCAGCAGCAGCAGCACTCAGTTGTGAGGGTAAGAAGTAAAGGGTTGATCTAACCAGGGTGGGAATTTGTCCAGATAGGATGAAAAGAGAGGGAACTTGAGACTGAATGATTATAATCAAGGACGACTGAATCTTACTAGAAGTTATGAAGGTAGTAATGAGAAAAAAGTAAAAATGATTGATAGATGGTAGGGAAAGTTGAGACACTAGAAGGGGAGAGCTGGAAAAATAAAGATAGTGATTGGACAGTAGGAAGCTTGAGACTGAGACTTTATCTTAACCAATAAAGTTATTGGTATTGACAAGGTCTAGGGTAGCGGTGCTCAGAAGTACCTGGAAGGCTTGACAAAGGAATTGCTGGACTTTACACTCAGTTTCCAATTCATTAGGTTTAGGGCTGAGCCCCCAAATTTGCATTTCTAATAAGTCCCAAGTGATGCTGAGTCTGCTAGTCTGAAGACAACACTTTGAACCACTGGTCTGGGCTGCGATCTTAGGTTAGGTAGGATGAAAAACGAGATCACTGTGCGAGAAGAGCTCAAGGAACTTGGAGGCTGGGGTTTTGGAAGAATCGCCCATGTGACTAATACATGAACAGAGTCATTTAATCCACATATAGATTTCATTCATCAACCAATTGTGAGTCCAGTGCTGCATTCAGTGTGAGGGCTCTTTTAAATTAAAAAACAAATCAAGAAGCACCTTCACTGGGACTTCCTTGGTGGTCCAGTTGTTAAGAATATACCTGTCAATGCAGCCGGTTCAATCCCTCATCTTGGAAGATCCCACATGCTCTGGGGCAAGTAAACACGTGCACCACAACTACTGAGCCTGCATTCTGGAGCCTGTGTTCCACAAGAGAAGCTACTGCAATCAGAGGCCCAAGCACTGCAACTAGAGAGTAGTCCCCACTCACTGCAACTAGAGAAAGCCCACATGCAGCAACAAAGATCCAGTGCAGCCAAAAGTAAATTAAATAAACACATAAAGAGGCTTCCCTGATGGCTCAGCAGGTAAAGAATCCACCTGCAACACAAGAGACACAGGAGACATGGGTTCGATCCCTGGGTTGGGGAGATCTCTCAGAGGAAGAAATGGCAACCCATTCCAGTATTCTTGCCTGAAACATCTCATAGACAGAGGAGCCTGGTGGGTTACAGTCCATAGCGTGGCAAAGAGTGAGACATGACTGAGTGACTAAGAACAAATAAATAAAAGAGGATTCTTAATTAAAAAAAAAAAAAAGAAACACCTTCACATCTGTAAGACTTATACTTTAAAATCATGGCTGCCCCACAAAAAGATACAATACATTTATAGGCTTACTTACTCTATTGTGAAGTAAAGAATTCCTGGTGCACTTTGGCCAGGGTAACGAACATATGTTTCTAAAAAGCAACACTTAAATGAAGTAATTTAAATGTCTGGGAAAGCTTGTTACAAATTTTACCTAATCATTTCATAAAGTGAACATCACCTTATTTATAAATTTAGATTTTTATGTATTGAGTATTTTTATAAGTGTATTAACGTTGTATGGTAAAATAAGGTAAGAGTGAAAAGTAACATACAGAGCAACTCTCTTTGATAGTACTGTCAACAACCAGATTAAAAAAGCCTTTGACTCAGCTCTGTTACTATTTTAGCGTATGCACTTAGACTAAACTCAGTTCTAAACTCAGCTATGGTAGTATCGTCTAACCCTATCTTTGAGTCTGCCTAGTACAGTCCATGGGATCACAAAAGAGTTGGACACAACTTAGAGACCAAACAACAAATCTGAGTCACTTTGAGAATCCGATAAAAATTTGGGGCTCTTTCCCCAAATGGGGAAGAAAAAGTCTCCAAGCACACAATATTATTCATTTAATTTCAGGAAGCTTAATAATGCTATGAGGAAATCAACCTTGAATATTCGCTGATGCTGAAGCTGAAGCTCCAATACTTTGGCCACCTGATGTGAAGAGCTGACTCAATGGAAAAGACTCTGAGGCTGGGAAAGATTGAAGGCAGGAGGAGAACGGGGTGACAGAGGATAAGAAGTTGACTGGCAACACTGACTCAATGGACATGAATTTGAGCAAACTCCGGGAGGTAGTAAAGGACAGGGAAGCCTGGTGGGCTGCAGTCCATGTGATCACAAAGAGTCAGACACAACTTAGGGACTGAACAACAATAACAAAGAACTCTATGAAGACTATCCACATTAAGTGTCCCCTTCAATCTAACCACAGAAATTAACCACAGATGCAACTGCAAAAAATACATATATATATATATATTCTTTCATATCTTTCATTGGTCCATAAGAGACACAGCCCTTTTTACAAAAAGGAAATCTCTTTGTGAAAAAGTAAATAAATGAATAAAATATATGTTCAAAGTACAAAAAGATTTATAACTATTTCTTCGGTAATCAAAATCAAATCAACAAAACCTAAAATGGTCTGTGAAGCACACAAAGGATTATAAGGTATGGTTTTGGATCTCAAAACCATACTATCCTATATACTATAGTTTTTTATTATGAAAAAAGGAATAGAAGGTTCACACACATAAAATCTACCTGAAAATGCATGTTGCCAGGAGTTGTGCTCAATCGCTCAGTCATATCTGATCCTTTGCAACCCCATGGACTGTAGCCCACCAGGCTCCTCTGTCCATGGGATTATCCCAGCAAGAATACTGGAGTGGGCTGCCATTTTCTCCTCCAGGGGATCTTCCAGACCCAGGGATCAAACCCACGTCTCCCATGTCTTCTGCACTGGCAGATGGATTCTTTTACCTTGAGCCACCTGGGAAGCCCACCTGAAAATGTATGGATCCAAGTAAAGATTCCAGGAGGCAAAAAGAGAGTTGCCTGAACATTGAGTATAAACGTGTTGTCAAAATAAAAGCTCAAATATTCAGTCACTAAGGCAATGTCTGCTGACATCAGAATAGTGAAGAACAGGCTTTCTGGAAAAAAAAAAAAAAAAAACAAGCCTGAAGCTGGGCATTGTAGAAGGATGTGAAATAAATGAAATTAACATGTAGAATGGATGTCTCAGAGACAGAGATGGCTGGTTACCTGTTGGTCTGAAATCTGACATGTGTGGCAAATTCTCCATCAGAATGCACCAGGCCTGTCATTAGAGGGTGAAATGGGCCAAACAATGTGCAAAAGACATCAGCAGAGCCGAGGAGCAGATTCAAATGCATGCAGAAGCACAAGTACTAAAAAGTCTTCTCTAGGAACATTCAACTGTCAGCCTTGTTCAGAACACCCACCATAATCACGTTCTCATTATCATATATCTGTGAGGACTCCAGAGTTTGCAAAAGTGTTTCACACACATGGCTTCTTTCTTGCAGTTAACAGAATCTGTACTGACCTTTTATTAAGCAACTTCTGGGAGATAAACGATGAAGAAAATGGATGCAGTTATTTGAGATCTGTAAAATCTGTTATTGTTGTTGTTGTTATTTTAAGTCATTAAAAAGCCACATAGTTTGACATAATTTGCACCAAAAGATTAATGCAGCAAGTACCTTCGCTATTGTCCTTTGAGATACCCCTGTTAGATCCAGTTTCGAGTCAGAGAGAGGAACATACTTTGCCTCTGGATAACTGAAAAAGAAAAAAGTATATTCTTCTGAATTTCGTAAGTTGCTGAAACAAACGTGTTTTCCTCTTATTTTTGTTTCTTTTACCAAATTCTCCAAATTAAATACATCTGTCAAAATTGGAAATATTCAAGGTATTTGAGTAGTAAGTCATCTGGCTAATTTGGGTAGTGTGAACTGAACATAATTTAGTATATTTTCATAATTTGAAACCTTGAAAGGTGACCTGAGGTGGCAGGAAGACAACAGGGCTGATTTGAACTTAAACAACCTCAGCACTAAGGTGGAAAAGGCTAGTGCTGGAAAAAAAAAAAAAAAAAAATCCATGTAATTAATGGTTCTGGTGAGTCAGGATCCAGATTTTTAGCGTTTAAATAACATGAAAAATGCAAACCTCACATTTTAATTACTTTAACTATTCCTTTCACCTCCTAGATGTGATCTCCTTCATGCCAGTCTGCAGAATATGCATTTATTTTAAAAGTTGAGAATTTGCTCTTTCTTGGAAATAGGTAATGAAGATCTGATATACTGGGCAAAGCTATCTTTTCTGAATACTCAAAATGTTCTATTACTGAGAAATTTTAAAACTTTATAGAGAAAGCATAATAGAGCCTAAAACGATGGGAAGTTCCCAATTATGTCCCATCAGACTTTAAAATATCCTGAAACATCTTCTGACTCCTCAAAGGCCAATGTGCAATTAAATTTTGCTTTATTTTTAGGGGAAGTTAATTTGGCTCTGATTATTAGAAAATTAGACATCTATAAATTATATATGGGATATATATATATATATGAATATTTGGCTAAACAAAGCTTTTTATTTTATAATTATCTCAGATGACAGAGTTCACTGTAATTTTTACTCAGTATTTTAATCATTAACACTAAGCTCTTCTTTCTGCAACTATCCACCACAGTGTAGTCAAAAGAAAAAGACTAAATTTCTCTTTTGCCATGCAAGAAAACCTGCATGCACTAGCCTGGAAGCAAAAGATTTAGGAACAAAACCTAAATAAACCAAGAACCAAAAAATAAATAAATAAATAAAAGTATCCAATTTCACCCAATATGTGGTGATTAAAATCTCCAAACTACATGTAAAGTTTTGCTGACTGAATTGAGACAGAAGTAAAATAAAGCAAGCAAAAGGTTTTTTTATACATTGTTTAAAAAAAAATCATGGATAATCATATGCTCTGCTCCACCAGGAAAAAATAACAAGATTTAAAATTGTTGTAATAAAGCAATGGTTAAGAATACAACTACATTATACTAATTATCATAGTTATACCATTAGCCAATGTAAATTACTACACTTATTAAAGGGACAAAAATGGTTCTGTGCTTAGAGGATACAAATAAGTTATAGTAAGGCTTATAGGCTGAGAGTAAAATTATGCCTGTTTTGCAATAAAAATAATGGTTTTAAATATAAAATAATAAATAACATGGTGATCATGCAAGTGTATGATAATTAGTTTAATTTTTATAGAGGGCAAGACCTCAGTTTTATTATCAATAGTGTATCATGTTCACTTGAGCTCTGTACAACTGTAGCCTTCTTTAGTTAAAGCAAATATTTGGTGTGTCATTATGGCTTTAATTCCTAAGAGAGCACATTCTTTTTTTCCCATCTTTTGCACCACTGTAGAAACAACCAAAATGTTTTTCTATACCCTTTGATGTAATTGTTACTTTAAATGTATATAATCTTCCTTCCAATCCCATCAAGACTTGGGGGATATTCTTGACATCTTGTCCACATCAGGAATCAATTACCAAGACCTGTGAATTCTAGTTCTGATGAGCTTCTTAAATATGTTTCCTTCTGTCCCTCTCTTCTACCAATATCCCAGTCCTAATCATCATCATTTCCTGCCTCAACTCTATCAGTTGGTCTCTCTTCTTACACCTTAACTCTGAAGCAGTCAGAGCCTTCTCTGAAGCTTTGTGATGCTCCACAGATAACTTCCAAAATCTTCACTTTGACCTATAAGCCCTGCAGAATCTCAGCCCAACTTACTGTCTGGCTTTATTACTGCCTGATTTTACTATTTACATTCCAATCTTTCCCACCCTTTTTCAGATCCTTCAGTGTCTGAACTCCTTTCTATCTTAAGGCTTTCACTCTTTTTCAATGCTCTCCCCCAAGCTATGGCATAGTCAGCTTAATAATCACATCTTTAGAGAAGTTCACTCTGCTATCCACATAGGTCAAGTCAAATGTTATTTGTCCCATATACTAATGTACCCATATATTATATATATATATACATTTGTACACCCCATATACAATGATCATAATTCTAGTTACTTTTTAAAGGTCTATTATTCTATCTTCCCTGTCCTATATATGCCTCCCTTCAAAAATATACTCTTTATGAGGGCAGGGACCATGGAGATCTTATTTTCTACTGGATCTCTAGCCCCCCAAACAAGCCATATTACATAATACAAATGCCCACCAAAAAGCTGAATAGCCCCACAAGATGTTCTATAGCTTTGGTGTGGGGAACCAAGGGTGGCTCCATTAAGAATAAACCAGGGTAAACAGCAGCAGGAATTAAGTCATCTTTTCTAAAAAGACTTTGACCTCATTTACCTCAAACATTTTATTCTGAACATCAGTAAACTGACGGTACAAATAGTTGCTGGACATGGTTCACCATGTTGTAGGAACATTTTAAGACAATTCTGATGAAAACACTTTCTTAACTATAAAGAGCTGTGCTATACAAATGCAAGTTATTGCTGGGAGATGTGTGTATACGTGTGTATAAATGTTGATTTGAAGATGTATTTAGATATAATTATAAATATTTATATTTCTCCAACTGTGCTGTGATTTTCCTAAGGGTAGAGATTGTGTCTTCTTTTAGTGAAGCAAAAATTGTCTTCGTTTTTCAAAGCTAGAATGAGTAATGCCTTCTTTTCTAGATCTTACCCAGTAATGGGTACATAATGGTTGCCTACAAGTGCTTCATGAATGAAGAGTTTAAGAGTCTTTAATAATCAAGGAACAAAAGTCATGCATAGTGACACGCTCTGCAAGTCACAAGGAAATTACATGTAGCTTCTCCTGGGAAAGCTGGTGCATCACTCTGTACCAGCCTTCAAACATACAGATTAAAGCAGTGTGGCTGGATCTAATATGAAATACCCCTGATTACAGTATGGACCTAACAGAAGAAGAAGATATTAAGAAGAGGTGGCAAGAATACACAGAAGAACTATACAAAAAAGATCTTCATGACCCAGATAACCACCATGGTGTGATCACTCACCTAGAGACAGACATCCTGGAGTGTAAAGTCAAGTGGGCCTTAGGAAGCATCATGATGAACAAAGTTAGTGGAGGTGATGGAATTCTAGCTGAGCTAGTTCAAATCCTAAAAGATGATGCCACTAAAGTGCTGCACTCAAAATGCCAGCAAATTTGGATAACTCATCACTGGCCACAGAACTGCAAAAGGTCAGTTTTCATTCCAATCCCAAAGAAGGGCCATGCCAAAGAATGTTCAAACTACAGCACAATTGCACTCATTTCACACACTAGCAAAGAAATGCTCAAAATTCTCCAAGCTAGGCTTCAACAGTATGTGAACCGAGAACTTACAGATGATCAAGGTGGATTTAGAAAAAGCAGAGGAACCAGAGATCAAATTGCAAACAGCCGTTGAATCATAGAAAAATCAAGAGAATTTCAGAAAAAGATCTATTTCTGCTTCATTGACTATGCTAAAGCCTGTGACTGTGAAGATAACAACAAACTGTGGAAAATTCTGAAAGAGATGGGAATACTAGACCACCTGACCTGCCTCCTGAGAAATCTGTATGCAGGTCAAGAAGCAACAGTTAGAACCGGATATGGAACAATGGACTGGTTCCAAATAGGGAAAGGAGTACGTCAAGGCTGTATACTGTCATCCTGCATATTTAACTTATATGCAGAGTACATCATGCAAAATGTCAGGTTAGACGATGCGCAAGCTGTTATCAAGATTACCAGGAGAAATAACAATAACTTCAGACATATAGATGACACCACCCTTATGGCAGAAAATGAAAAGGAGCTAAAGTGTATTGTAAAGTTTAAAAATAAAATAAAATTAAAATAAATAATAAAATAAAACCAAAAAAAAAAAGAAAGTGAAGGAGGAGAGTGAAAAAACTGGCTGAAACCTCAACATTCAAAAAACGAAGATCATGGCATCTGGTCCCATCATTTTGTGGCAAATAGATGGGGAAACAATGTAAACAGTGAGAGACTTCATTTTCTTCGGCTTCAAAATCACTGCAGATGGTGACTGCAGCCATGAAATTAAAAGACGCTTACTCCTGGAAAGAAAAGCTATGACCAACCTAGACAGCATAGCAAAAAGCAGAGACATTACTTTGCCAACAAAGGTTCAACTAGTCAATTCTATGGTTTTCCCAGTAGTCATATATGGGTGTGAGAGTTGGACCATAAAGAAAACTGAGCACCGAAGAATTGATGCTTTTGATCTGTGGTGTTGAAGAAGACCCTTGAGAGTCCTTTGGACTGCAAGGAAGTCAAGCCAGTCAATCGTAAAGGAAATCAATCCTGACTATTCATTGGAAGGATTGATGCTGAAGCTGAAGCTCCAATACTTTGGCCACCTGATGCAAAGAGCTGACTCATCAGAAAAGATCCCAATGCTGGGAAAGATTGAAGGCAGGAGGAGAAGGGAACAACAGAGGAAGAGATGGTTGGATGGCATCACCAACTCAATAGATATGAATTTGAGCAAGCTCCAGGAGATGGTGATGGACAGGGAAGCCTGGCATGCTGCAGTCCAGGAGTCACAGAGAGTTGGACACAACTGAGCAACTGAACAATAACAACATAAGACTATGGGACGGAGCTTCTCTCTGTATTTCCCCTAAGCAGGAACTAGTCAAGAAGCAATTTTTTCTTGCTAATCAGGATTGCAACTTATAGACTTAGCAACAGAAATATCAGTCAATTATCTAGTCATTTTGTTCAGAAAGAATTTTTAAATGTATCACTTTTAGATCCAAAACTGAAAAAGCCCTAATTTTTCTTGCTTAGAATCAAAAAAATTTTGGGTATGTTTAAGTAAACTCAGAAAAAAATGTAACATGGACAGAAAATTAAGAGCCATACAAAACACTGTAATCAAAATTGTATGGCACTGCAATAGGAACAGTCAGAAACATCACTAGAACACATTAGAGAAAATGGAAAAAGTCAACAGCAGGAAATAAATGTACAGAAAGATGAATTTCAATCAAGGAAAGAAAAGGTAATTTATTAAAAATAACAGTGGTACCAGCAGCCATTCCTCTGAGAGAAAGAAAAATCATATACTAATATCCCAATTTGCTTAAAAATTTAAATGTAAACCTAAACCCACAAAAATATTAGACCGAATTTGCAACCCAGAAATTAAAGACAGATATATCTAAAATGCAAAATACTATATTTTATATGACAAATAATTCACTAACAAAATCTATTGGCAGGTATTATATTGAGGAAGATTTGCCAATTCAGATTACATAAAATTTTTTAAATTTAGAATCTGCAAATAGCTCTTCAGATTGATAACAAAATGGTGTACCACTCATGCTGCTGTGCCTTGAAGACGTTATGCTACGTGAAAGAAGCCAGATACAAAAGCCCACCTAGTGCATGAATCCATTTATGAAATATCCAGAAGAGGTAAATCCATAGAGACAGAAAGCAGATAGGTGGCTGCCAGAGCCTGGGAGTCAGGGGAGGGAATACAGAGTAATTGCTTCATATGTATGAGGCTTACTTTTGGGGCAATGGGAATGTTTTAGAATTAGATATGTATGTGGTCACACAACGTTGTCATGTACTAAATACCACTGAATTATTCAAAAGTTCAGTTTTCTGTTATGTGAATTTCACCTCAATGAAAAAAAAATACCATCCAATATATGTACAAAGCAATTGAACAGATACTTTACAAAAGAGTAACTTCCAATAAACTTATGAAAAGATGTTCAACTCCCCTACCAGACAGGAAAATGTAAATTCCATGAAAGATTTCATGTCCGTCAAATTAGAAAAAATTAAACAAAGAAGTAGCACCTAATTCTGGTGAAGATTCAGGAAAATGATTACATGTAATAACCAGCTTCTGGCAATGTGAATTGTTACACAGCTTTTTTAAAAGTAATCCAGACAAATCCATAAAAATTAAAATTGCCCATATCCTAGTCCCAGTAATCCTATATCTGAGAATCAATCTCAAAAATAAAAGCATCAGTAGGTAACAGATATGTTTACAGAAACACAGAGAATTGGGAACAAAGAAAATACCTTAATATGGAAATGGTTGAAGATCAACTGAATTAAAGTGATTTTTTTCCCCACTATCAAGTGACAATATGCAGAGAAGTCTATATAGTGTGACCCCATTTTTGTAAAGTAAAGGAAATATCTATGTCTACATATGATTATATGAACTTGGAGAAAGCCATGGATCATGCACAGAGGTTATTACCACTAGTGACAGAGGAGGGGAGAGGGTGCAAATGGTCTGAAGAAAAGAAAGGGGAGCAGGAAGAAGAGAAAGAGGAAAAAACCTGTCTTAATATTTATAGCCTCATTTTAAGCAAGTACAAAATAAAAACCTAAGCTTTCAACAATAGCAGCCCTAAAGCAAGGAGAACACATCCGGTGTGGAACACCAGGAAAGATTCCCAGAATCTACCAGAACTCTCCCTTGGCCACAGCAATGAGGGATGTAAAGATTATAGCAGGTCTCAGGTATCAGAAATGCGGGCTCCTTCCCATATGAGCAGTAGGTCTCTGGGCAAGTTATTTAAATAATTTAACCCAAAGTTTCTTCGTCTAAACATTTGCATAATTGGGACTGTATCATCCGTGGAATTCTCTAGGCCAGAATACGAGAGTGGGTAGTCATTCACTTTTCCAAGGGATCCTCCCAACCCAGGGATCGAACCCAGGTCTCCCACATTGCAGGTGCATTCTTTACCAGCTGAGCCACCAGGGAAGTGTATAATTGGGAGAACAGTAGCTATTTGATAGGCTGTCATGAGAGTTAAGTGAGACAGTGCATTTAAGGCTTAGCACAATGCCTGCCCCTTAGTGAGCTTTCAGTACATGGGAACCAGTAGCACTGAAGCAAGGTCCCAAAACTATAGATAACTCCAAATCCAAATCCATATTTTTTTCCCATTACCTGGGTTGGCCTTTCACTCCTGGATTTTGAAGAGACTTTCCTAATTAAAAATCCATCAAACAGAAATGGTCACTCTTTCTGCTATGCAAAAACAAGTATTAAGACATTTCTCCCTAGAAAAAACACAATAGAATTATAATACCAATGATTCCAGAATAAGAGTGCTTTTCAAAGTTAGTTTGTTTGTTTTTCTTCAAATAAGAGCTCCATTCTATTTCCCCTTCTGTGAAATGGGTGTAATAATAGCAAGTGGTTATTGCTGCTCTAAACCCGTGGTGGTTCATATCTCACTAAGAGTAAGAGTCCTAATGACAGCTTTCAAGACTAGATTCCTACAGGACTGGGCTCCTCATTACCTTTCTAATCTCATCTATGACTAGTCCCTCCCAGGGAATTTCTCTGCTTTAGCCACACCCTCTTCTTTGTAATTCTGAAGACATATCTGGCCCTCTGCCCCAGGGCCTTTGCACTTGCCTCTACTTCTCCTGGAATGCCCTTCCCCCAAATATCCATGGGGCTTCTTCCTCCACTTCTTTCAGTCATTTTTTAAGTCATCCTCTTATTCCCCAAATATCTAAAAATTTAACAAAACTATAGCAAAAAAAAAAAAAAAAAAAAAACCTCCTTTTTCTGCTTTATTTTACTTACTTTTTTAAATGTTTTTTAAAAAATTTTTTATGCGGACCATAATAGAAATAATATGCATACATTTATACACATAACATTTACATAATATAGAAATATACATATAACAATCATTATTAACTAATATAAAGAATAACATGACAACTTTAAAAGGAAGCTTTTTATTAATATTTATTTATTTGGCTGCATAGGGTTTTAGTTGTGGTATGACAGCTCTTGGTTACAACAAGCTGGCTTAGTTGCCCCATGGCAAGTGGGATCCTAGTTCCCAGACCAGGGATCGAACCCATGCCCCCTGCCTCAGAAGGTGGATTCTTAACCACTGAACCACCAGGGAAGTCCTGGAAGTTATTTTTAAGCAAACAGTTAGAACTGGACATGGAACAACAGACTGGTTCCAAATAGGAAAAGGAGTACATCAAGGTTGTATATTGTCACCCTGCTTATTTAACTTATATGCAGAGTACATCAGGAGAAACGCTGGGCTGGAAGAAGCACAAGCTGGAATCAAGATTGCCGGGAGAAATATCAATAACCTCAGATATGCAGATGACACCACCCTTATGGCAGAAAGTGAAGAGGAATTAAAAAGCCTCTTGATGAAAGTGAAAGAGAAGAGTGAAAAAGTTGGCTTAAAGCTCAACATTCAGAAAACGAAGATCATGGCATCCGGTCCCACCACTTCATGGGAAATAGATGGGGAAACAGTGGAAACAGTGTCAGACTTTATTTTTGGGGGCTCCAAAATCACTGCAGATGGTGACTGCAGCCATGAAATTAAACGACGTTTACTCCTTGGAAGGAAAATTATGACCAACCTAGATAGCATATTCAAAAGCAGAGATGTTACTTTGCCAACAAAGGTCCATCTAGTCAAGGCTATGGTTTTTCCTGTGGTCATGTATGGATGTGAGAGTTGGACCGTGAAGAAGGCTGAGCGCCGAAGAATTGATGCTTTTGAACTGTGGTGTTGGAGAAGACTCTTGAGAGTCCCTTGGACTGCAAGGAGATCCCACCAGTCCATTCTGAAGGAGATCAGCCCTGGGATTTCTTTGGAAGGAATGATGCTAAAGCTGAAACTCCAGTACTTTGACCACCTCATGCGAAGAGTTGACTCATTGGAAAAGACTCTGATGCTGGGAGGGGTTGGGGGCAGGAGCAGAAGGGGACGACAGAGGATGAGATGGCTGGATGGCATCACTGACTCGATGGACGTGAGTCTGGGTGAACTTCGGGAGTTGGTGATGGACAGGGAGGCCTGGCATACTGCGATTCATGGGGTCGCAAAGAGTCGGACACAACTGAGCGACTGAACTGAACTGAATTTAAAACAAGACCCTTTTTCCAGACTTGAATAAGTTCATCAAAGATTTCAAACTGCTGGTTTACATAAGATTAACAAGTCAACCAGAGAGTTGAAAATAATCTTTATATAGTTGAGCTCTCACAAAATGGAACTGATATCTGTAAAATACTGTGTGTTTACAGGACTGAGCTTTAGGAAAAGAAACACTACCTGATTCAAGAGACAGAGTCCTTACTAATACAAGACTATTTCTAATTAAATAACACAAATGAAACAAAATGTCAGGCATAAAAGATGTCCTCCTAATTCTGAGCCTCAGACTCTACCATAGAAGTACATTCCTGAGAATAATGTTGCCGCATAACCATCACTTAGTACCCTTTGGGTCACAACTATAGATGAGATGTTAGGGCAGGCATCTCTCAGAGCAAGTCATAGATGGCATTGCCACATAGGGTTAAGACAAAAGCTAATTCCCAGTGAGATATAAAATCTTGACTGCCATGAAAACATTTTTATTAAAAGAGAAAGGATATCATACTGATAGGAATTCATATTCTCATAGGTTTGAGGTGAGATATTTTCATGACCATCAGATATAAACATCAGATCTTATGAGGAGATATTTTGAAAGTAAGACCCTGTCATTAATTCAATAAATTTTTTGAATCAGTATATACTTTCTCAGGTCAAGCCCGCAGATGAATGTCTCATTGTTTACCCAGCAGCCACTTGGTGCCAAGTGCTTTGCTGACTACTGCAAAGGATACAAAAGGAACCTCTGACATACTTTCCTTTAAGAGGATTGCAATCTGTTTAACTGGGAAGGTTAAGTAGTAACTGGGAAATATTTCGAGAATAATTAAATATTTAAACTTTGCCAATATAATTACAGGAGAACAGATGCTGCATGGAGCAGATTTCCATGGAGAAGGTATGACCTGAAGTGAGCCATAAAATGAAGAGGGGGACAGGAGGGCACTGGAGGAGGCAGTGAGAACACAACAAGGAAGGAAGGGGCCAGGGAATAAGGCAGGATGAGTGAGTGAAAGGAAACCGTGCTGGAGCAAAAACCCAGAGGAACTGAACTGTATGCTGGTCAAAAGGAGACACGCTAAGGTTGACAGTTGATCCTCTGCCTCCCTGTTTGCCAGTCACTTCTCTATATAAGACACAGATCTCAGATTTCTTTAGTTTAAGATGAGCTATTTGACTTTTCCAAATCCTCTGAAAACAGCCCAGACAGGCCATTTTGCTAAACCTATTATTAGTACAACCAAAACATGTTTCCTCAAAACACAGTGAATTCCAGTTTAGATGTATGTACACTATATCAGGGGACTTCCCTCATAGCTCAGTCAGTGAAGAATCTGCCTGCAATGCAGGAGACCCAGGTTCGATCTCTGGGTTGGGAAGATTCCCTGGAGAAGGAAATGGCAACCCACTCCAGTATTCTTGCCTTGAGAACTCCATGGACAAAAGAGCCTGGCAGGCTACAGTCCATGGGGTCACAAGAGTCGGACATGACTTAGCGATTAAACCACCACCACCCACACTATAACAGGGCTTCCCAGCTTATAAAAACCAGGATTTCCCAGGTTAGTGGTAGATAAAACCCCTCCTTGCCTGCCAATGCAGGAGATATAAGAGATGAGCATTTGATTCCTGGGTCAGAAAGATCCCTTGGAGGAGGGCATGGCAACCCACTCCAGTATTCTTGCCTGGACAATCCCATGGACAGAGGACCCTGGCAGGCTACAGTCCATAGCGTTGCATAAAGTCAGACACAACCAAAGTGACTTAGCACACACACATTCATTGTCTGGTAACACATTCCACAGCTGTCAAAGGCAGTCTTGAATCTGAGTAGCTAACACATCAAAGCACTCCCAGTGATGGTCAGTCATGGTGACATACACACGGGCAAGCTCCAGCCAACTTTGTTTCATCTTCCGCTGTAGTCCTGCCAAGTACTGACCTCCTGACATACACATTACTTTATTATTATAAATCATGATCCTTTTTCTTCCCCTTTAAGTTATAATTATGGAATTACATTGTTTTCTAAAAGAAAACAATGTATGTATGTAATAAGTTATATTAAGTTCTATGTATAATTTATATTAAAAATCAATTTTATCTCAGGGTAATAAGAAGAGTTATAAAATGTTTACAATAAAGAGATTATTGACTCACATAAAGTTGAGAAACATCCACGCAGAATATTTTCCCAGTTGTTAAGAAAGTCAATTTACAGCTTTTTTTCTTTTACATAAGAAAAGCAGTGCGTAGGTATACTTTGATTACTTTGGAGAAAAATACTTACCTATAAAATCATCACATTCTACTTCATAAACATATCCATCACCCAAAAGTTTCCTACTAGCCTTTTTATTTACTATATACATACATATATATATATATACACACATATACATATATTTTTACTGATTAGAATACTTAAAAAAATATCTATCCTCTTAGCATCATTTTAGTAAAGCCTTTTAAGCAAATACAAGGCTGTAGAAGCATGGGCTTCCCTGGTGGCTCAGATGGTAAAGAATCTGCCTGCAATGTGGGAGACCTGGGTTCAGTCCCTCAGGTGGGAAGGTCCCTTGGAGAAGGGAATAGCTACCCACTCCAGTATTCTGCTCTGGAGAATTCCAAGAACAGAGAAGCGTGAGAAATCCAAGCCTGTGATCACAAAATACAGGCCTTAAAATATGTCCAAGATTACTGTCCATATTTTAATTCATAATAATTAAACATGACAATAAACTTTAAAAGTGTTAAAAGCATCTACAAAATTACAAAAGAAGCTTTTTTGTCATTTTTTTCTCCGTCCATATATTCTAAAGGAGGAGGCAAAGGTATCTCTCCATAAAGTCACTGCTTTATTTCTTGAACGTTTTAACTTATTTTTTTTTAAGTGAAGTAGCTCAGTCGTGTCCGACTCTCTGCAACCCCATAGACAGTAGGCCTGCCAGGCTCCTCCGTCCATGGGATTCTCCAGGCAAGAATACTGGAGTGGGTTTACATTTCCTGTTTATTTTTTATTTTCTTGGTCATGTCACTCAGTATGTGGAATCTTAGTTCCCCAACCTGGGATCAAACCCTCTCCCCTTGCACTGGAAGCACAGAGACTTAACCAGGGAAGTGCTTTGAGTCTTTTTAAATAGAAATTTACACTCTACAAGATGTTTTTTAAATAATATTAGTATCATAAACCTTATGCTGTGCCATCAGACTAATGACTTTTATCTCAAAAGTTATTTGATAAAACAAAGTTCCAAACTAAACACAAATGCTATCTGTGGTTATCAAGTCACTGAAATTGTGAAAAGAGCTACATCCCAAAGATTTCCCTACCATATTACCATACTTATGCTACTAATAAAAGTCAGTAAGAGTAATATATAATTAAAAGTTGCATGCTTTCAAATAACTTTGTTGAAAATTATACATTTCTTTCCAAGCTATCAGTTCCGGTTAGTATACAATGATCATTTAAAAGTAATTTTAAACAAGTTATAATATACTTTACTTAAAATAATATTTCTGGAAATTTAAAGCATTTATTTTCTTTGAAAACCCATGATGTTTGCAGTATTTATTACAATTTTAGAAATGAGGTTTTAAAAGGCTGTCCTGGTCATTAGAAAACAAAACAAAATACCAAAGGCAGAGCTAGACAGCATCCAAGCCCTGTACACTCCACTCATTTGACTTGCTCTCATCACAGCTTTTGAAAATTAAGAAGCACTGTACTTGTAAAGTATTTGCATTTTGGTTTAAAATTCAAAAACTTAAAGGCAGATGAAAAACTAGGTAAACAGAGATCATGAAAAGATGGTTGAAAAGAATAATTTCACCCTCCTAGAAAACTTCTTGTATTATTCACATGTCACTTTTAACCTCAGAATAATCCAATATTGCCCAATAATGTACATATTCTATTGTGATATAATCTATTCTGTTCTTCCTTTTGTATCCAAGAGGATGTCTCCATGTGTGAAGAGGAGATCCATCTCTAGAAGACGACTTTTTACTCTTGCTGGCCTATGCAGTTCAGTTCAGTCACTTAGTCATGTCTGACTCTTTGAGACCCCATGAATCATAGCACGCCAGGCCTCCCTGTCCAACACCAACTCCCGGAGTTCACTTAAACTCACGTCCATCGAGTCAGTGATGCCATCCAGCCATCTCAGCCTCTGTCGTCCCCTTCTCCTCCTGCCCCCAATCCCTCCCAGCATCAGAGTCTTTTCCAATGAGTCAAACTCTTCAAATGAGGTGGCCAAAGTACTGGACTTTCAGCTTCAGCATCATTCCTTCCAAAGAACACCCAGGACTGATTTCCTTTAGAATGGACTTGTTGGATCTCCTTGCAGTCCAAGGGACTCTCAAGAGTCTTCTCCAACACCACAGTTCAAAAGCATCAATTCTTCGGCACTCAGCTTTCGTCACAGTCCAACTCTCACATCCATACATGACCACAGGAAAAATCATAGCCTTGACTAGACGGACCTTTGTTGGCAAAGTAATGTCTCTGCTTTTGAATATGCTATCTAGGTTAGTCACAACTTTCCTTCCAAGAAGTAAGCATCTTTTAATTTCATGGCTGCAGTCACCATCTGCAGTGATTTTGGAGCCCCCAAAAATAAAGTCTGACACTGTTTCCACTGTTTCTCCATCTATTTCCCATGAAGTGATGGGACCAGATGCCATGATCTTCATTTTCTGAAAGTTGAGCTTTAAGCCAACTTTTTCACTCTCCTCTTTCACTTTCATCAAGAAGCTTTTTAGTTCTTCTTCACTTTCTGCCATAAGGGTGGTGTCATCTGCATATTTGAGGTTATTGATATTTCTCCCAGCAGTCTTGATTTGAGCTTCTGCTTCTTCCAGCCCAGCGTTTCTCATGATGTACTCCGCATATAAGTTAAATAAGCAGAGTGACAATATACAGCCTTGATGTACTCCTTTTCCTATTTGGAAAAGGAGTCTGTTGTTCCATGTCCAGTTCTAACTCTTGCTTCCTGACTTGCATATAGGTTTCTCAAGAGGCAGGTCAGGTGGTCTGGTATTCCCATCTCTTTCAGAATTTTCCACAGTTGATTGTGATCCACACAGTCAAAGGCTTTGGCATAGTCAATAAAGCAGAAATAGATGTTTTTCTGGAACTCTCTTGCTTTTTCTATGATCCAGTGGATGTTGGCAATTTGATCTCTGGTTCCTCTGCCTTTTCTAAAACCAGCTTAAACATCTGGAAGTTCACGGTTCACATATTGCTAAAGCCTGGCTTGGAGAATTTTGAGCATTACTTTACTAGCATGTGAGATGAGTGCAATTGTGTAGTAATTTGAGCATTCTTTGGCATTGTCTGTCTTTGGGATTAGAATGAAAACTGACCTTTTCCAGTCCTGTGGCCACTGCTGAGTTTTCCAAATTTGCTGGCATATTGAGTGCTACACTTTCATAGCATCATCTTTCAGGATTTGAAATAGCTCAACTGGAATTCCATCACCTCCACTAGCTTTGTTCGAAGTGATGCTTTCTAAGGCCCACTTGACTTCACATTCCAGGATGTCTAGCAGAGAAGGCAGTGGCACCCCACTCCAGTACTCCTGCCTGGAAAATCCCATGGATGGAGGAGCCTGGTAGGCTGCAGTCCATGGGGTCAATAGGAGTCGGACACGACTGAGCAACTTCACTTTCACTTTTCACTTTCATGCATTGGAGAAGGAAATGGCAACCCACTCCAGTGTCCTTGCCTGGAGAATCCGAGGGACAGGGGAGCCTGGTGGGCTGCGGTCTATGGGGTCACACAGAGTTGGACATGACTGAAGCAACTTAGCAGCAGCAGCAGCAGCTCTAGGTGAGTGATCACACCATCCTGATTATCTTGGTCATGAAGATCTTTTTGTATAGGTCTTCTGTGTTTTCTTGCCACCTCTTCTTAATATCTTCTGCTTCTGTTAGAGCCATACCATTCCTGTCCTCATCAAGCCCATCTTTGAATGAAATGTTCCCTTGGTATCTCTACTTTTCTTTCAGAGATCTCTAGTCTTTCCCATTCTGTTGTTTTCCTCTATTTCTTTGCATTGATCGCTGAAGAAGACTTTCTTATCTCTTCTTGCTATTCTTTGGAACTCTGCATTCAGATGCTGATATCTTTCCTTTTCTCCTTTGCTTTTCACTTCTCTTCTTTTCACAACTATTTGTAAGGCCTCCCCAGACAGCCATTTTGCTTTTTTGCATTTCTTTTCCATGGGGATGGTCTTGATCACTGTCTCCTGTACAATGTCCAGAACCTCAGTCCATAGTTCATCAGGCACTCTATCTATCAGATCTAGGCCCTTAAATCTATTTCTCACTTCCAGTGTATAATCATAAGGGATTTGATTTAGGTCATACCTGAATGGTCTAATGGTTTTTCCTACTTTCTTCAATTTAAGTCTGAATTTGGCAATAAGGAGTTCATGATCTGAGCCACAGTCAGCCGCTGATCTGTTTTTGCTGACTGTATAAAGCTTCTCCATCTTTGGCTGCAAAGAATATAATCAATCTGATTTTGGTGTTGACCACCGGTGCTGGCCTATTATTCTCCCTTAAAAGCAGAATTATTTTGATGATGTATAGAAGTATTTTAATCTCACCTTGACATTGTTCATAGACTTTTTCTTCAATAAATCACAGAGGAAAACACCAATTATTCTTACAATATGTACTGCAATTCCTCTTCCTGGCCCTCCACTGTGAGTGTTCAAACACAACGTTTCTTACCACCATTTCCAACCACTCTCCTTCCACATACGTATGCACACATATACACACCACCTTCTTTCCAGTCTTTACTAAGACAGGATGGAACTTATGTATTAATCAAGCATCAATATATGGTTTTCATTAAAAAATGTGATTCCTCCTTTCTTTAAAGAAGAAGAGATGTGTCAGTTACCCAGTAATCAGAGGCAAAATTAGTTGGTGTATGCATTTTATTACATGTTCTACGTGCTTTCTGCATTTCCTAATGATCTTTAAATAGGTGGGGGGAGCTGATTAAGACAAAAGGATGGTTCAAGGTGGTACCATAGTCAATATTCATACATTATTAAACAAATATGTACTGGGTGCAAGAAACTCAGTTTATTATTATTCAACCCATATTGCAGAGGTGACAAAGCCAGACAGTCACTAGCCTCACAGACACTGATAAAGTGCATGCATGCTGAATTGCCTCAGTCAACTCTTTGCAACCCTATGGACTGTAGCCCACCAGATTCCTCTGTCCATTGGATTTCCCAGGCAAGAATAATGGAGTGGGTTACCATTTCCTTCTCTAGGAGATCTTCCCAATGCAGGGGTTGAACCTGCATCTCTTATGTCTTCTGCATTGGTGGGTTCTTTACCATTAGTGGCACTGGGAAGCCCCAAGTGTTAAAGTAACTAACAAATAAAGGCATTATACAAACCATGGCACAAGATGTCACGTGAGACTATAGAAGAGCAAGATGCGCCTTGTAGGAATCAGAGAAGGCATTCCAGAGGAAGTGAAGAATAAAGGGCTACAGTCCAAGAGGTTGCATAGGAGTTGGACACAACTTAGCAACTAAACAGAAACAACGAAGGTTAAGCAAGAGGTGACCAGGAACTCAGGGTAGGATGATGGAGGGATAGGGGTTCCTTGCAGAATAAAAAAAAAAAATTTTCCAGTGGTCACATAGAAAAGAAAGATAAAGGACTGCTAAAGAAATTAAAGATGTCCAGTGTGGCTGCAGGGCAGCATGGGCGTGGGAGTGATGGTACTGGAGGCTGATTAACTGGAGATCAGAATACACAAGACCATAAGGGGCTGCGAAAGGAGGCTTTAGGTCTGTCCTCTTAGATAACCAGGAAGTCACTAAAGAGTTTAGTGGTGATTTAGTCACTAAGTCATGTCTGACTCTTGTGACCCCGTGGACTGTAGCCAGGTTCCTCTGTCCATGGGATTTCCCGGGCAAGAATACTGGGAGTGGGTTGCCATTTCCTTTTACATGTAAATTATAAAAGAATAGCTTAAGCAGGAAAAAAATCTGCCCAGTTTATAAAATTAGAAATACGGCATTCAAAAATATTCTATAGATAAATGCAAGTTAATCTTTGTTGGAAAACATAATTACCTAGTCATCACAATTTACAGTTCAATGCTAACAGTCATGATTCCACAGATTAAAGAGAGAAAAAAGAAAGAAAACTGGGGAAAAAATCTGATTATAAGCATGTAAATTAATTGACTGAATTAAGGAATATATATATAATATAAATTATATTATATTATATATAAATAAATTATGCATCTATTATATATCAATAATATAATGAAATTGTTTAGTTTAAAAACTTACAATTCTACTTTTAAAATATAACAGAAATGTATAAAACCAGAAGTTTCATACTTATAAGTTAATATCTACTACACAGAGAGATAGCAGATTTGGAAACTCAAGGTTTAAATCCATGAAGTTTCCCTAAGTTTTTGATGTTACCACTTTTATCTTTATCCAGACCAGAATCGTTCATACCAGCACAACTGAAATAGACTTATAATGAACTTTTGTAAATGTTTAATATGCAATAAAGTAACCCTGGTAATTTTAAAATATCATGCTTGTTTATAATAGCTGCTGTTAATAACATGCCAAAGGAGAAAAGCAATGCACAAATGTTTGCCTTTTCTCTGCCTCGAAGCATACTGAAAATCCACATTTAAGAAGGGAAGCAGGGAAGCTCAGTTTCATTCCACTATTGATCTATCAGACAAGAACTTAATCAATCTTCTTTATAAGCTATTAAAGCTGAGCTCGAGAAATGAACTCACCTGACGCATTCAACATTGATTGCCTCTTTCTAAGGACTGAATGTGTCGGTCTTATCTACTACTACAGCTGTGATTCAATTTTTAAGGGGCAAGATTTTCCCTTCATTACTTTCCCCAAAATGTTCCAATTAAGAAAAAGCAGTTTTGATAGTGATCCATAGTGAATGACAAAAACAAAATGAAGACCATCATCCTCAAATTCAGTCACAACCTCCAGAGACCAAAAGCATATGTTCATCTAAGGAAATTCAGCATGAGTCCCAAAACCCTGCTTTAGTGTGAATTCTAGAGAATGCTCTGGCAGCACAAACCAATGCTGAGACCTTAAGCTCAAATAAATCTTGGAAATTCAAAGGGAAACTCAAGGCAGCTGTAAATCTGTCTTTACTGCATATACATTTCAGCCAGGGGCTTCTATGTGTAGTATTAGGTTATGCGACATCCCATTCAGCATCTAACTACATCATAAATAGAGGCAGAGAGGTCATTTTATATTTACAGGTCACCCCCAAAGTGCTAGATGCTATACACTGGGGGTAATGGGGAAGCCCCTACATTTTCAGTTTATTAGGAAAGGTTAATAACACAAATTCTCAATGACCAAAGAGAGTTCCCTTTAGCTCAGCTTTCTGGTTTCCATTTCCTCTTTCCAGGTCCCCTAACAGTCAAGAAATTAAATACTGGGAGAAACAGCAATAAAGAGTTGTCTCATGAGGGTATCTGCCCACTTCAGTATGGAAATACGGTCAACTCCCTAATATCATAAGAAGAACATTTCCCCTGGATCTGTTGTTAGCTTGTCTTCCTACAGTAGATAAGAGGGGTAAGAAATATTACAATATCCAGTCCCAACCCTGACTTCTCCTGCTTTTCCCTCTCTTCTCTGCAGATGTAACTCAGCTCCACCACAGACTAGGCCTAGTTTCACAAGATCAGATTTTCACTGACTCGACAGTCACACTCACCTAAATCATTTCACAATATTCTTAATGAGTTCACTCTCGGGCAGGGATGGAAGTAAAGTACAGAGAGAAGCCAAGGACAAAGTTCCATATCAGAACTGTCTCCTGCACACTCCCTCCAAAACTGTCTTCTGGAAAGCTTCTCTAAAGCAGGTTAGGAAAGGATTAGTTGGAGCCACATTGAGAAGCAGCAGAACAGCCACTGGCTGGTTGAATCCCTTCCTCAGCACGGCTCACCTAGCCCAGCACCCTTCAGCTTCCGTCTGAGTAAGAGTCAACCTCTCTGCTATCAAAGGTGCTATTCTACGTGTGAATTCCCTTAGAAATCCAAGGAGTTAATGGCCTCAATAGTTCTAGAAAACCTAATACATTCAGGAGGATGGGATGCAGTATGGGGTCTAACGTTTATTTATTGCAAAAGTCAAGAATAGCTGGAAGTCCATTAAGAGGAGGTTCAGCAGATTATATTAATTTGTAATTAATTTTCAGTGGTATTTATGAGAGAACCCTTTAATCAGCATAATTCAGACTTTGGAAATTATAATATTAACTAATATTAATTAAATAATAATTTATAAATTTCGATAGTTTTAATTATCTTTTGATTAAATTACCTGTTAGTCAATTCCACACTGCTTTTGATATTAATTAGCTAACTTAAACATGATCTACTGAAACTACTCCCCCGTGGATTAAGGCATATTGTCTAAACAGGTCAACACTGAGATACTTAAGTGTGACAAGTTAGATTGCCTGATTAGCGAAATTAATTGTTTAAGGCACTGGCTTTTTCATTCTCAATTTGCCAGCGGGTAAGATCTTTAAAATATGCCCTGGGTTTCCCTAGGCCCGAATTCTGAAACAACCCACATTCTGTGCTTCCCACATTCCTCCCCAGCTCCTTCCCTCTCTATTCTGTTATGGAACAGCCCGGTCTTCTGAGACCTAAATTAGTGTCAGCCTATTAATCAGCCAACAATATATGTCAGAGGAAAATGAAGTTGCAACCCCACCTCCCTGTACCAGGCCAATAACTTTGCCCCTCTCAGCACACGGTCTCTGCCAGTGAAATGGGACCGCGGGGCCACAGCTCAATTTAGTCTCCTCTGTGCAGTGACAACCAGCACAGACCTCATTTTTTTTAATGTTAATATTTAATTTAAAGCCATCAACTCTCACATTCTCAAAAATGAGCATGGCATTGACTGTAGGTGGTGCCCCCTCGCGTGGGCTAGAGCCACAGTGCTCCTCGAACCCCACTGCCCACCCCCAGCATCCCACTTCAGAAGTTCAGGGTCTTTGGAAACCAGTTATCCAAGTGACAGTTCATATTAATCATGAGTGTCATCCAAAAAGGCAGAAGGATATACACTAAACAAACAGCAAGAGAGGGATTTTATGTTTTGCCTCGTGAGACATAAAAGAAGCATACTGGTTTCCAGAAGCTCCAACTGTTTCCTCTGAGGAAACACCGAGTATAGAGGCTGCTGCTGCTGCTAAGTCGCTTCAGTCGTGTCCGACTCTGTAAAAGGACATAATTATGATCACAGATCATTCTGATATGGGGGAAAAATCCTCACCAAGGTGTTACAAAGAGAAGGTGCAGGTGACCATTTTGTTATTCATATTATAACACATGCTGCTAAGTCACTTCAGTCGTGTCCGACTCTGTGCAACCACATAGATGGCAGCCCACCAGGCTCCGCCAACCCCGGGATTCTCCAGGCAAGAACAGTGGAGTGGGTTGCCATTTCCTTCTCCAATGCATGAAAGTAAAAAATGAAAGGGAAGTCGCTCAGCCATGTCCGACTCTTAGCAACCCCATGGACTGCAGCCTACTCGGCTCTTCCATCCATGGGATTTTCCAGGCAAGAGTACTGGAGTGGGGTGCCATTGCCTTCTCCTATTATAATACGTATTAAGCACATATTATACTCTAAATAATTTCACCCAGAACTCCCTATTTATAATGATTAATGAGGATAAATTATGTGTAAGAGCACTTGACCTTCTCCAGACAGTATCTGATATGAGTGTCCAGCACTGGAGGTGAGATAGTATAGTACTTGCACATGAAAAGCCATAGCAGTACATGAAGTAAAATAAAATTTCACAAATAAGAAAAAAGAATTTGCAATGTCCAAGTGTTGGTTGTTACTTCTGACTTATGTTACATAGTTTTGTCATTTATATAAGCTAAATGTACATAAGTAAAATGTACATGATACAAGAAAGAGTATACTGTAATCTTCTGAATTATTTTTATATTTTATATTATTTTAATATCTATTATGGTTTTTTTATAAATCAGGGTCTGGTGATTTGATTATTATTTTTTAAAAAGGGAAATAAGTTGTTTGCTTGCCAGACGCAATACAGAAAATTCTTTTCTAAGTGTTAAACTGATGGTGTATTTTTGAATGTATGATTGAAAATTTGTTCGAATGACAAAGAGTGTTTGTATAAATACAAATGACAAATTCTGTTAGATATTTTGATAAAAGGGGCAGGGAGCGGCAAGGATAGGGATAAATGATCATAATGTGAAATTTTTAGAAATATATAATTTTATGTTTATGAAATTCATAAACATAAAACCACAAATTATGAAAAAAGGAATTGACTGTCTGAAAATATTTGATCTAACATGAACTCAAATCTTCAGTTACAGCACAGAGAGAAAGCTAACTACCAGGTGGGGTTCATTGGGAAAATATCACTTAAAATAAAGCAACACATCGATTGGAAATCACTTACAATGTGTGAAATATAAAACAGTTGCAAATAACCATAATAACAAAGGTCCAGAAATGAAAAAAAAAAAACTTTACTGAGCTATCAAAAAGACAATAACCATAGTGAGAAAGGTCCACAGATGGCCATAATGAGAAAGGTCATAACCATAATGAGAAAGGTCCAGAAACTAAAAAAAAAAAAAAACATAATGAGAGTAACCATAATGAAAAAGGTCCACATATGAAAAAAATACAAAACTGCTGAGCTATAAAAAAAAAAGAAGACTCAAATAAATGGAAAGATACAGTTCTCTTGAATTGGAAGATCTATCATTTAAAAAAAAAATGCAAAAGATTTTCAAACGAATACATAGCTGTACATAGTTTCAGTTAAAATCCAACTGTTTTCAATTGGCCATACTAATGATCACCTATCAAAACTAAGTAAGAAGAATACGCAAGAATGAATACAAATTTGAAAAGAGTACTTGGGAAGGAATTGACGCTGTACGTTATCAAAACACATCACAAAACTATAATGATTAAAGCAGTGGGATGCTGGTTCCAAAACACCAGTCACGTAAAAGGATAGAAAAGAAATCTTTGCAAACAAATGCAAAAGGATATTAACTGTTACAATGATGGCATTTCTATCAGCGAAAAGAGAAGCAAGGTCCTGGGATCAGGATAAACTATTTGGAAACAAAAAATGTGTCATACTTATATCATATTGTATTAAAAAGTAAATTAATTCCTCCAGTAATCTTC
This sequence comes from Bubalus bubalis, assembly GCF_019923935.1. Taxonomy (NCBI): domain Eukaryota; kingdom Metazoa; phylum Chordata; class Mammalia; order Artiodactyla; family Bovidae; genus Bubalus; species Bubalus bubalis. Next base: position 40,692,680 of record NC_059168.1, on the reverse strand, counting down.
CAACAAAATTTTCATCAAGTGCCTCCATATTCTAGGCACTAGTTGCACTTCCCAGATAGAGAACAGTGAGGGAAGGAAGGAAGGAAGAGAGGGAGGAAGAAGAAGGAAGGGGAGGGAAGGAGAGGAGAGAAGAGAAATCTTTGACTTATATGAGTTCATATTCTGGAGCAGTCAGGCATATTGGGGCAACAAAATAGTTAACTAATCAACCATTTAATCAATAATATAATTTAAGATAGCCATAAGTGCTTTGAAGAAAACTAACTATACTCTCAGAATGTAGAGTAACAGGAGGGTTAAACTTTCCTGGGATAGGATGCTCAGAGAGAGCATTTCTGAGGAGCTGATATTGGAGAGGAGACCTAGATAAAATGAAGGTACAAACTTTGCACATTTGGGGGAAGCACCTTCCAGGCAGAAGTGACTGCAAGAACAAAGGTCTTGAGCAGAGAACATGCTTACATGTTCAACAGCTGCAAAGTGGCCAGTGTGGTTGGATCACAGAAAGGGGTGGGAAGCCAGGAAGCCTGGACCCAGGTCATGCAGGGCCTCACAGGCCACGGTAAGAACTGAGCATTCTGTTTTATGTATTGGGGGGGTGGGGTATAGGGGGTGGGAGTTGACATGATCTAATTTACATTTTGAGAGAATTACTGTTTTGTGGAAAGTAGATGATCAGAGGCCTGACTGAAAGCAAAGAGATCTTGCTGTGATCCAGATGGGAGTTGTGATGACCTGGAGATAAAGTGATGATAAATGAGTGGATTCAGGACACTTTGAAGGCAAAGCCAACAGGATTTGCTTATATAGTGGACGTGGGACATAAAATAATCTGCATGATGCAAGAAACAGGAGCCAAAACAATATCATCATATTGATAATATAAATATTTTAGCTGAAATGAAAATCTGTGATACAATACAAAACAAGGGAAGGCTTTCTGATAAGTAGAAAATAATCATTTTTTCACTGGTAAAAGAATGGTGGAGGATTCTTTAAATCATGTATTCAGAATCTGAGAATGGATTCTGAACAGGTAGATAGACAATTAGTTTGGTGGGAGGCATCATTATCTATTTAACCTTAGTTTCCTCTTCTGACTTCTGTCCCCAGTAGTAGGTGCTACGTGATGCATTAGAATGGAGGTCATGCTATGCTATGCTAAGTCACTTCAGTCGTGTCCGACTCTGTGTGACCCCATAGACAGCAGCCCACCAGGCTCCCCCATCCCTGGGATTCTCCAGGCAAGAACACCGGAGTGGGTTGCCATTGCCTTCTCCAATGCATGAAAGTGAAAAGTGAAAGTGAAGTTACTCAGTCGTGTCCGACTCTCAGCGACCCCATGGGCTGCAGCCTACCAGGCTCCTCCATCCACGGGATTTTCCAGGCAAGAGTACTGGAGTGGGGTGCCATTGCCTTCTCCGGGAGGTCATAATAGGGAAAAAATATTCAATTCATAGTCCCCAAACTCCATTTCAATAATTCTTTCCAACCTCAGCAACCATCAGCTGCTTTACCAGGGTTGCTGATAAGGTGAAACAGTTGATGGTTTAAATTTCTTCTCCTCTTATTTTCTCTGCTCATATTCTAGAAAAAGGGCTATATGCTGTGAACTAGTCAAAAATTAACCATCCAAATAATAAAGATGTGATGTAGCATGTATTTATGTGATAAAATAATTATATTGTGCTTAGAACTAGCTAAAGCCAAATTTAGCAACAGTGCTTAAAGTTTTGTCACAATTCCTATAAATTCTGAAGAAATTTTGATATATAACTAACGATAACATTAAATTTGGTTCTTTGAGTTTATTGACAATTATTTTTATTTGACTGAGGTAAAGATAATATGTAATATTATTACACACAGTCTGACTTACCAAATGTTATTAGAGATAAGAAATAAAAATTGATCTTGAAAACTGAGCTAAAAATATTGAATTTGAAATAGTGCCCTTTATTCATTTTCAAGCATATGCCTATATTCATATCCTTACATATTTCAAGTTTTCCCACAATATCTAATTATTAGATGTGAGATATACAGATTTATCTCATTTTTGGCTTTTATCTAAGATTTTACAGAGCTCGTAATAATATGTCAACAAAATTGGTGATTGTACCTTGACTTGTAAAGTAAAACTCATTTTAAGAGTATCATAAATCTAACAGAGCATGTCTTATGTTCTGATTGGTAGAAAATTGGATATTAAACACTAGGGACAAACTGATCTTCTAATTCTGGTACTTGAGTAAGTACTAAAAGAAAAAAGAAAAGGAGAGAAAAAATCGTTACCTAGAGTTGATAGTTTAACTGATCATGATCAATTTGAAGTGCTTATTGCTTAAGTAAATGACCTTTGGGGTGATTTCATTAGCTCCACATATAGCAAAAGGTTATATCTGAATTCAATTTTATGATTGAGTCTAGGCATATAAAATCTCAAAATAGTTTGAAAGGGTGTAAAAAAAAAAGGATAAAAAGATTCTTTCTGAGACAAAGGCTAGACTGTAAAAATCCTGGCTTGCTTCTCTAATTATTGGCTTTTTGTGTGAGTAAATATTTGAGAGAGGGATGACAATGCTCTGATATCATCATCACTTTGATGTTTGTAGTTAAGAAATGACTTTAAAATTATCTATAAGTTCCAACTTTTTAGTACTATAAATTACAGATTTGTTACCCCTGGATTTATTTTACTTGTTTGATGAAGTCTCTTCACCTTTATAGAATTGCAATACCCTATGATGGTTTGATTGGGCTCTAGTGGATTGGCCAAAAAGTTCATTTGGGTTTCCCTGTACCATCTAAGGGTTTCTCAATATCTTCCTCTCCTTCTTAAAAATGCCACAAAGCAAATATTTATTATTTTAGTAAATTAAGATATGTCTTAAATGCTTGTGAAAAGACTTTTACATGCTTCCTTGAGACATACCAGGCAGAAGACATATATTGAAAGACAGATTAGACATAGAAACTTCCAATTCTCACTTGTTACTGGTAGATGAAATAGGGTGAAATGTTATATCCTCAAATTAGGAAGAATAGGGTTGGAGGAAAAAAAAATACAAAAAAAAATTTTTTTAATGAAAGTATATCTTTATCCAACTGACCTTGAAACCAATATAATGATTCATTTTCTTGATGTTTCATTCTCTTCAGTAATCAGTGCTTTTTAGGATACTAAGGTAGTCCCCATCATTTATATTAGCCTGTTTCCTAATAAGTCTCTTACTTAAAAGTTCAGGGCCATTTTTGTATTCCTTTCCACTCTCATGATTTCTTCTCCACTTTCTTCTCTCTTCCTACTACAGACATTTTCACCACTGGGGCCAATTGCCCAAACCTCAGTCTCAACCTCTTCCAGGGTCTTCCCAGGTGGTCCAGGACAGGCACCAGAGGTCAAAAGGGAAGGGAGCAGTAAATGATATGTCCCCTCAGAGGTCCCTCTTTCCTCTCCAACTCCACCTCACTCTGGCATCCACATAAAGGACGTCTAACTTTTACCTAAAGTAGCGTCTGGCTGCTCACCACTCAGAAGCCAACAGAAAGGGCAGGTTGGTGAAAAGGAGAGTTTGCTTTATTTCAGATGCCAGCAACCGGGCGGGGGAGGGAAAGGAAGAACATCTGTCCAAAGGTTGACTGCCCCCTCTGACAATCAGTGGGCAAGAAGTTTTATAGGCAGAGGGAAGGGCTGCATACAGAAACGGCACAGTCAGCTCTGACAGTCATCTTGAAATTGGTCATCTGTGGTCTGGTCAGCATCATCTTGATTGTTTTAAGTACAGTTAGTCTCTAGTTCCAGGGTTGATTTGTTTCCATTTCCTGAGGCCAATTCTCGGAATTGTGGCAGCTTATGCCATGGCTACAGAGTCTGGTCATCATGTAGTTAACTTCTCCACCTGGGGTTTCAATATCTATAGGACAGCTCACATGTTATGGCTCAGAATATTATCTACAGCCCGTGAGAAGGAACTAAGGGTCCTTGACTATGCTCAATGACTACATTACTATTATTTGTTTTCCTTTTGACTATTTTCCTTTGTTTCTGCATGTTCTCACTTTTCTGATTAAACTTATTCCTTGCCTAAAGTTTTTTCCACAGACAAAAGGCAGACAGAGGACATGGGGATGAGCGAAGACCATAGAGTCCTGCTCCATTTCAAAACCAGTTCCTAAGTCACGAGATGTGTGACTTAGTGCAATTACATTGCCTCTCTGAACCTCAGAGTTTTCACCACATGAGACTCAAAACTTCTGCTCTACCTATCTTAGTAGGTCTGCTAAGAAATCTCCTAAATGAAAATCTGGGGAACTACCTGTTACTGTGAAGAGTTAAAAGATGGCTATTAAAAATGTTATTGTAAAAGAAGCAAGGATATCAAGCAGAAAGGGTGGGAAGTGCAGACCTGGCTTTGAGTACCAACAGTGCTACCTCTTGGTTGTGTGCTCCTGGATACTTCACCCAACCTCTCTGCACATCTATCGGAGTAGAAATAATGATATTAGCTTATCAGTCACCCCAAAATTTTCTATTTCCTCACCCGTAAAAGGAATAATAATGATATTAGCTCACCTATCACCACTAAAAGATGAGAATAATATTTACCTCAATTTCTTGCAAAAAATTGAAACAATGATTTCCAAAGTCCTTTGTGCAATACAAACAGAATATAGTAGCCCTTGTTGGGCTTCCCTGTGCTTCAGATGGTACAGAATCTGCCTGCGATGCAGGAGACATGAGTTCAGTCCCTGGGTTGGGAAGATGCACTGGAGAAGGGAATGGTGACTCCTTCCAGTATTCTTGCCGAGAGAATTCCACAGACAGAGGAGCCTGGTGGGCTACAGTCCATGGGGTTGCAGAGTCAGACAGCACTGAGCAACTAACACTAGTCTTTGTTACATAAAGTACAGGATATTTTCCCTTAGTGAAGAGCAATGATTCCTGAGGAATAAACAGTATAACCTTTTTTCTGAAACATTGGTAACTTTTTAATGAAGTTTATTTATGAACCTAGCACTGCACAGGATGAGTTTATGATTATTAAATTAGCAAAGCAGTGGAGTGATGGGATGGAATAAAACCATTTTTAGGCTTCTGTGATTTGATGGATATTTGAGGATTTTTAAAAAGAGTTAAAAAATAAAACTGACATAAGAGGCTAGCTTTAGGAGAAGGTTTGGGCTGTGACCGGGTTGCTAGATGGGTGTAGAAGGGAATTTCTGAGGTGTTGAGAATGTGACCAGAATGAGAACTCTTGACCAGGATGAGAGCTCTAGGCAAGTTCACTAAGAAATATTCATTAAAGCTGTGCTTTATGTCTTATATGTATTTACTAATTTTGTGATGTAATTTAAAATTTACAAACTTTGAAAACCAAAAGAGAAAATGTCACTGACAATTTTGACAACTTTTCAAATTTATAGTGCTCTATGGAAAAGAAGGATTCAACATTTGTTTATACTTTTCACTTATTTTGATGGCAAGTAATCATTCACACTAATTTTCCAATATAATGAGGGTGTATGAACATGAAGAAGCATGGGCCTTGCATGTCAGTATTTTTATGATGCACAACAAGGGGTTATTAATTTTGCACACAATAACTTGCACTAACCCATTTCTCAATGTCAGTTTTCATTCCAATCCCAAAGAAAGGCAATGCCAAAGAATGCTCAAACTACCTCACAATTGTACTCATCTCATACGCTAGTAAAGTAATGCTCAAAATTATCCAAGCCAGACTTCTGCAATATGTGAACTGTGAACTTCCAGATGTTCAAGCTGGTTTTAGAAAAGGCAGAGGAACCAGAGATCAAATTGCTAACATCCACTGGATCACCGAAAAAGCAAGAGAGTTCCAGCAAGAGAGTTGGACTATTTCTGCTTTATGGACTATGCCAAAGCCTTTGACTGTGTGGATCACAATAAACTGTGGAAAATTCTGAAAGAGGTGGGAATACCAGACCACCTGACCTGCCTCTTGAGAAATATGTATGCAGGTCAGGAAGCAACAGTTAGAACTGGACATGGAACAACAGACTGGTTCCAAATAGGAAAAGGAGTATGTCAAGGCTGTATATTGTCACCCTCCTTATTTAACTTCTATGCAGAGTACATTATGAGAAACGCTGGGCTGGAAGAAGCACAAGCTGGAATCAAGATTGCCGGGAGAAATAGCAATAACTTCAGATATGCAGATGACACCACCCTTATGGCAGAAAGTGAAGAAGAACTAAAGAGCCTCTTGAAGAAAGTGAAAGAGGAGAGTGAAAAAGTTGGCTTAAAGCTCAACATTCAGAAAGCTAAGATCATGGCATCCGTTCCCATCACTTCATGGGAAATAGATGGGGAAACAGTGGAAACAGTGGCTGACTATATTTTTCTCGGCTCCAAAATCACTGCAGATGGTGACTGCAGCCATGAAATTAAAAGACGCTTACTCCTTGGAAGGAAAGTTATGACCAACCTAGACAGCATATTAAAAAGCAGAGACATTGCTTTGTCAACAAAGGTCCGTCTAGTCAAGGCTATGGTTTACCCAGTGGTCCTGTATGGATGTGAGAGTTGAACTGTGAAGAAAGCTGAGCACCGAAGAATTGATACTTTTGAACTGTGGTGTTGGAGAAGACTCTTGAGAGTCCCTTGGACTGCAAGGAGATCCAACCAGTCCATCCTAAAGGAGATACATCCCGGGTGTTCATTGGTAAGACTGATGTTGAAGCTGAAACTCCAATACTTTGGCCACCTGATGCGAAGAGCTGACTCATTTGAAGACCCTGATGCTGGGAAAGATTGAGGGCAGGAGGAGAAGGGGACGACAGAGGCTGAGATGGTTGGATGGCATCACCGACTCAATGGACATGGGTTTTGGTGGACTCCGGGAGTTGGTGATGGACAGGGAGGCCTGGCATGCTGTGGTTCATGGGGTCACAAAGAGTCAGACACGACTAAGCGACTGAACTGAACTGAACTCACTTCTCAGGGTTGATATTTATTTCCATATCACTGAATATACAGGATATGGGATAATTAAGCCCCATACATTTTGAAGATTTAGGAACATACTGACTATTTTGGCCATGTCTAGAATTTTGGAAATTCTACTTTTCCCTTTCTTTTAAAACATGGATCCTCCTCCTGCTTCCATCCCCCTTTCCAGGAAATCTTTTCAGCCAAACATTAAAATAAGACTGTTTTATATAGTGCAGTAGGTAAGATTCAGATTCTGGAGCTAGACTGCCTGAATTCAAATCTCATGTGCTCTTTTTATTCACTACTATGTTACTTTGTACAACTGTACCTCAGTTTCTTCATGATAAATGGGCATAGTAATAGTACCTATGTCATAGAGTCATTGTGATTGCTTTTGGCATGCTGGGGCTTTGCTGCTGTGCAGGCTTTTCTCTAGTTGCAACACACAGGGGCTACTCTCTAGTTTTGGTGCCGGGGGCTTCTTATTGCAGAGCCTTCTCTTGTGAAGCATGGACTCTAGGTCCCACAGGCTATAATAGTCGTGGCATGTGGGCTCAGTAGTTGTCACTCCAGGGTCCTCCGGCACAGGCTCAATAATTGTGGCACATGGGATTGGTTGCTCCACGGCATTTGGGATCTTCCCAGATCAGAGATCGAACCACATCTGCTGCATTGGCAGGCGGACTCTTTACCACTGATCCACCAGAGAAGCCCCCAGCCTTGCTCTTCTGAAACCCAAGAGTCCTTCTTATTTAATCAAGTTTCTCAAGTCCTTCTTTTACCCATTTGCTTGTTTAGGAATAGACACTGTTAGTATTATTTACTTTGTTGCATTTTTCTCTGATCACTTGCTACCTGAAGCAGATCTTATAATGTGTTTTTCTTTCATGATATAAAAACTAAAACAGTTTGGGGTGGATGGTTCATTAAAATATCATTTATTTTCTGCCTCTGAAAGGCCAGAGGCTTCTCATTTGTCATCATCCTATCCCACCCCTCCTTCTTCTCAAGCAGCAGTAAGTTCTAAAGTTTTCTTTTGTTGCTCATGCCACACAAACAAGTGCTTTATAAACCATGTAGAAAACATTTCAAGGTATTTGGAAGAAACTGCTTTTGTAGGCAGGTTGATGTTTTTCCTTTTTGGTAGAGACAGAAAAGGTAGAAAGATGAGGTGGCTAACAATGCAGGGTACCTAAGAATGTAACCTTCACTACAGTATTCCTTCAGATGGTACAAATCACAGACTATGTACAAATCTGTATACAAATCACAGATTTCAACTTAGACACTCAGGCTTCAGGAGTCCACATGTTTAATCACTGCCCTACATTCCATCGCTCACATCATGTGAAAGAAGAAGACTGATTGCTAGGAGGAACCAGCCCTCTGCTACAGGTATGGACACTGAGTTTCAGAGAGGCCATCTCCTTCCCTAACATAGGAACACACAGAACAGAACCAGGCTTCAGGCCTCAGGACCAGCATCCTTTCTTTTTTCTAGCTCATAGTGTCTCTTGGCCAGAGTGTCTTATGCTGTGATATTTCAGAGGAGAAGCAATTGAGAATCACCATCCACACAGCTGAACAACAAACATACATAGCTTTTATGCAGTAAGGTGTGATCCAGTGGAAATACCACTTCCATCTTCAGCTGTTCAGATAATTAACATTTTCCAAGTGCTGAAAGCATACTCACATACCTTTAATAACTCCAGTAACCCTATGAGAAAATGCACTTTCTCTTGCCCAAAGCCACAGAGCAAGTAAGTAGTTAACTGCCAGGCTCAAGCTCAAGTCTTCTTTAAACACTTACTTACATTCTTAAACAAACCACTCAACAATTACAGAAGCAATATTAGGCGCTCAGTGCCAAGAAGTCAGAGATTAGAGAGCTCAAACCAGGTAAACAACTACACAGAATCAAGGTAAGCACAGCAATAGAGGTATGCATGGGATGCAACAGAAGCCCAGAAGAGGGTCTGGGAGCTTTTTCAGAATATGTAATGTAAGCGAAGTTTTAAAGAAAGAGAAGATGTTAGCTAGACCACGAAGAAGGAGAATGGCAGTCAAGTGACTGAAGGGTGTGCAATAGAAATAAATAATAACAGCTGCTTTATGTTAAGCACTTGCTCTTCTTTGTGTTCCACCCATTGCAACTATCCTGTACTATAGAAATAGTTGAAAAACGCAAGGACCAGAGAAGTGAAGAAATTTGCCAAATGTCACACAGAGCTTAGATATCAACTTAGACACTCAGGGTTCAGGAGTCCACATGCTTAATCACTGCCCTACATTCCACCACTCACATCATGTGAAAGAAGACAGTGCTTGCTTAAGGACAGACTAGTTGTCTAGATTACAGAAACACAGAATATTCATGAAGTGTAGGACCTAAGTTCAGTTCAGCTCAGTCCAGTCGCTCAGTCGTGTCTGACTCTTTGCGACCCCATGCATTGCAGCACACCAGGCTCCTCTGTCCATGGAATTTTCCCTGCAAGAACACTGGCATGAGTTGCCATTTCCTTCTCCAGGAGATCTTCCAGGGATCAAACCCATATCTCCTTCAATGGCAAGCATGTTCTTTACACTGAGCCACAAGGGAAGCCCACCAAGGAAGCCCACATAAATATATACGTACATATATACACATACACTCCAATACTTTGGCCACCTGATGTGAAGAACTGACTCATTTGAAAAGACCCTGATGCTGGGAAAGATTGAAGGCAGAGGAGAAGGGGACAAAAGAGGATGAGATGGTTGGATGGCATCACCAACTCGACAGACATGAGTTTGAGCAAGTTGGTGATGGACAGGGAAGCCTGGCGTGCTTGCAGCCCATGGGGTCGCAAAGAGTCAGACACAACTGAGCAACTGAACTGAACTGATGCACACACACACATACCTATATACATACACATATATGTACATTTAAGTAATTCTATTTTGTGCATGTGTGTGTATGTGTAAAATAGAGCAGGATGTTAAAAGAAACAACAGCGAAGCTTTTCCATGCTCAAGTGAAAATGTTGGGAGCGAAGTTTAAATTCTCAGCCTCTTCCCCCCTGCTCAAAAGCCGACAACCTGTCAATCAGCAGAGAGGCACCTCACCCAGGACTGGAAAGGCAGTCACCTAACTGCTCCCTACCAATTTAGTTACGGATTCGTTCTAACTCTTATTTGAAGTGCCTAGAAATTAATATAATATTTCCTGTACTCATTTGCATTGCCTGCGGGCTGGAAGCGCCCCCTGTGAGGGCCACCGACTTAGGCAGGGAGCTGTATCCAGGGCAACTCAGAACCACTGTAAAGCAGGAAGAGCCCTTGTAGAGTGAGGCTGACACTGGGATTAGGATCTGTTCTATGAGACCATGCCCAGCTGATAAATTGAAGTGGTAATTTGGGATTTAACCAGATAGAGCAGTAAATGTATTAGAATGAGGAAAATCCAAGGGGAGCAAAGACAGGGGGAACCATACAAGTTGGTGAGTTAGCTTGTGTTTTGTTTCGATTTTTAAATTCCAGTCTCTCCTTTTGGCTTTGCATTGGAATCCTGAATTTGAGCATCTCTTCTGCTACAGCAAATTATTAGTAAAGTGGATTGCCTTTGTTAGTCTAAATTGCTGTGTGTTTGCAAATACATTTAAAGAGAATGCCACTCCAGAGAAAGCTTCTCTTGGACCCAAATCACAGTGTCTATAAGTAACTCTTGACCTTGATTTATCTGTGCCCTGTGTGTAATGAAAGAAGGGGCAGAAGCAGTTGAAATCTTCCCAAACTATTCATCTCTTATTGATTCACTTGTTCTATTGTGAGCAGAGAGACACCTACATACTAGTTTAAAATTAGGCGCTCCCAAGACTGTGATGAATGAGAGAGATGTGATTTGCCCTCTGGGATGTAGAAGGACAGAATTTTCTCAGCCAGGAATTGTTGAGGGCCTTATTATCCTGGCACATCCTAAACACATTCATTAATTTATTTCTTTAGCCTACAGATCCCCAATCATTTCTAGGGTCGTTGTTTTCTTAAAATTCCAATTACTTGGCAGTCCTTCAAAGTGCTATATAATTTTTAAATGAGTAAAAAATAATTTTTGAGCATTCAAGTTAATTGGGGGAATGTTATGAAGAGCTGACGAAAGGAAGGCACAAGGTTTGAAATCCTTTTACTAAATTAGAATTTAGTAATCCACAAAGGGTACTGCTGCATATCCACCAGAGAAAACCCAATCATTCACATAAAAAATTTGTGAAAGCATCATGGACCAATTTAAACATATAGAGAGTCCTCTATTTCCACTGAAAATATTTCTCTGAGTTCTAACACTTATTTTTTTTAAAACTGAGTAAAATAAACATAGTCACCACCATGTTCATCACTTTCAGATCCAGGTTTTATTTTCAAGCTTCTTCTACCACCTGGAACTTAGTAACATTTGGAAAAAGTCAGATGACTTATCAGTTCCTAAACCCTAAGAATGACCCATAGGGCAGAGGAAGAGTTACAGGAGTAGGATAAGGCATGTGGCAGTAAGTTTTCATTCTTATTAACCGCCTTCTATGGTCTTCGGTCCACATGGGTCCATACTCCCCAAATCATCTCGACCCTGCTCCTTGGTGCACACTGCTCCATCCACACAGAATGCCTTCCTAGAGGCAAACATGCCAGAAAGCATTTGCTTGGGCCCCTTACAAGTCCCCAGTTTGTATTTATAATTTGCACTATTTATCTTAAAAAGTGATCTAGTAGTGCACACATATCATGCCCCACAAAATCTAGATTCTTCCTAGACCTGACCTATCCTTCTTCTATTTTTTCAAATCCTATTCACCTCCTAAGACAGCAGTCAAGTTCCACTTCCCTCGCCACCCTGACTCGTGCCCTGAAAGCCTTGCAACAAACAAAACAAGGAGAGAATAAAATCTGGACTGCAAACATATCAGACTGCCCTTTCATTATCTTGCTGTTGTTCTTTAGTTACTAAGTCATGCCTGATTCTTTTGCAACCCCGTGGACTGTAGCCTGCCAGGCTCCTCTGTCCATGGCATTTCCCAGATAAGAATTCTGGAGTGGATTGCCATTTCCTTCTCCAGGGGATCTTCCTGACCCAGGCATCGAACCAGCATCTTCTGCACTGGCAGGCAGATTCTTTATCATTGTGCCATCAGGGATGCCCCCTTTCATTAGCACGGGTATGCTACGTCACTTCAGTCACGTCCGACTCTCTGTGACCCTATAGACTGTAGCCCACCAGGCTCCTCTGTCCATGGGATACTCCAGGCAAGAGTACTGGAGTGGACTGCCATGCCCTCCTCCAGGGAATCTTCCCAACCCAGGGATGGACGTGGCATCTCTTACATCTTCTACATTGGCAGGCGGGTGCCTTACAATTAGCACCATCTGGGAGCCCTTCATTAGCATAGCCTCTTCTCAATAATATAAGATATAAAGGGTAAATAACAAGAGCCATTTTCATTTGCATTGTGTGAAAATAAAAACCTCATATTTACTTTAAAGTCACTGGTCTACATTTAACTGAGATAAATATTTTGTCACTGGAGGTCATTCGCTTACACACAAATACATTATTGACTTCATATTGCCTTCATCTGTCTCTAAAATTTTATATACAAAATAGATTCTCTTTTGAGCTTTTCACACTATGATCTCAAAAACTCAGATCAAACTTGTAAGACTAAGCCTTACACAAAATAAAGACAAACCTGAACACTTCTGCATTCTAAACAGAGAAGAATCCTTAACATCATGAAGAGCATGTGTACAATATATCCATTCATTTATTTTTTCCTAAAATGACACTTTAGATACTCCTAATACCTGGCATATAGATAACAATTTTTTTTTAATTAAAGCATTTTATAATTCTGAGAGAGAGATTTCTTACAAAGGGTTCTAATGTGTCAAACAAGAATTTGTAGAAGCCACTCCACTTTTTTGAAAAGCTAAATCTTGACAATTTGTTACTTAGACATTTTTTGCCTGAGAAAGAAGAATTGATGGAAGAAAAGCAAACAAAAAATTCATTCTTTTTACTCTGTTGATCTAGAGCAGAACTTCTCAACTATAATATATCCACACATTATGTAAGGATCTTGCAGATTCTGTCTGGTCTAGTCTGTAACTGGAGAATCTACATGTCTTACAAGCTGCCGGGTACTGCTAACATTGCTGGTCCCTCAATTGCATTGAGGAGCAAGAGCTTAGAACACAATTCCATTTTCTTTCTTCCACTTCTCTTAACTTACATTTTATTTTTTGAGACACAGATCAGAAATCCTATGACATTCCCATCTCATTAATGGGAACTAGAAATTTCTTTGTACTCCTGTTTTTTAATGATTTGGGTAATAATTAGTATGTAAACGGAAGATTTGGCTCAGAATAAGATCTGACTTCTAGGCTGAAAAGGAAGGAAATCTGAATTTTTATTAGTGAGTCTAAAACTAACAACAGTATGATCCTGGACAAGTCATCTGATTTTTTTAAGCCTTGGTCTCTCTGTGTCTAAAAGCAGGATGCTGAACAAGGTCCTTGCAGGGGCCTCTCTCTGGTTTGTAGATTCTATAACATTTGTTGGGCACGTGTTTGCATCTCTCATGAAGGAAAACATAATCTGTTTACTCTGGCCATTTTAACAATCAGTGCAGATTGCCAATCAACATATCTAAACAATCAATATAATGATACTGGGGCATAGTATCAATTAGGAAGATTGCTGAATAAATACTCTGTTTATTTCTTTCTTTGTTCATTTGTTGCCAGCTATAGTGTCTGCTTTTGTGCTTTACTTGTAGTAGAAGGTCATTCCCAAAATGAGAATTAGACGTGAATCAAGACTTGTCGGTACCACAATTAGCTATAGGGCTTTGAAAGACTCGCTCAAGCTTTCTGCAAATGGGCTTTTCAATCCTCACCCTAAAAATTTAATATCTAGCCCTACAGACTCACAGGATCATTAAGAAGCCAGAATAGGACACAATTTACAAAGCTGCTCTAGAAAGTTTTTAAAGTGCTTTGCAAAATGCAGGTTATATTTTATCATTCCTCACATCTTTCCTAAATAATTTATCAACTAGCAAGCAAAAATATACTCTGCATTTTGTTTCGCAGGCTTTTTCTTTTCATCCATTTATTGACTAAAATAAACACAAAGAGACAGGAGAAACAGAAAGAGATGAGTAAATGAAAGAAAACATTCTCCAACAACACAGAAAACTATAGCAATATATTTGCTCTGAAGAAGAGAGTTTATTAGAATATTCTTAATGATCTAATAAAAGAAAGGAAAAAGATTCAAAAGTTTCATAAATCATCTTGCATTTATTTTGTTATTAGGAGAAAAGGGAATTGTGTGGCAATAAGCAAATTATGAACAGAAGAAATTATAAAGTGCACATCTGCAAAGGAAATAGATGTGTACTTCACTGGAAATATGGTTAATAATTGTGTGCACACCATTTTACATTGTGATGGAGTAACTACCAAACTATTACAGAAACAAAAAACTTCCTTGACAAAGATGTATTTTTTATAGACTCATAATACATAGGATTGTTCTATTTTTCTTCCTATCAGATGAGTACAATAATAATTACACTGAAAGTGATCTGGTTCCTTCTCTTCTCACTGTTCCTCTAATGCTCAAAGTTTATGTAATACCTTAAAATATGAAGAATATGCTAACACCGTCAAAGAACCTAGAGAAACTGTGTTAAGCATTTGTTTGGATTCTTTTTAATTCCATTAAATGCAGAAACTCAGACCACTCCTGAAAATATCAATTAAATTTAGTGACTCTGCGGTCTTGCTAATCTGGTTTTGCTTGCCCTATTTAAAAAGCAAGACAATTCTTAAGTCCCTCACATGTAAGCTTTGGTCACATAATTGAATAAAGGTAGGATTTCCATCATACTTCCTTTTGACATAAAAGAAACAAGTAAATAAACAAAAAAACAGATGTGAGTGCCTCTGGATTCTTGGAGTTAGTTGAAGTTTCTCCACAACTAGAAAACAATATTATTGTAACACCTAGTTGAAAGTGTTCCTTTAGCTTTGTCTTAGAAAATGTAGTCTGGTCAGCATAATGAATTCTTATTTCATAATTAAAGATTTTGCACTCTCAGGATCATTGCTACCAAACATTATTTCTCATTGTCACAGTATGGTACACAAAACGTGTAAGAGGTGTAAGCAGTTTTAGCACATAACATTATTTTCATATGGCCCCTAAAACTAAACAATAATTACAATTATCAAATAAATAAAATGAAAAGAATAAAGAACTGTCCTAGTTAAAACACTCACCATCTCATACCCAAACTGGTGTTACACCCTCCTAACCAGTCTCCCTGCCTCAGTTTCTCCTTTTTCTACCCTCCATCTACTGGCAGAGTCATCTTTCTAAAGCACAGTTCTATCAGGTCGGTCCTTGATCCTAGCTCATGAAAGCAAACCGACTGCTCATACCTACCTTCCCTTCCTTTCCAAGGCACACTGAAACGGCAGAAGAGGTTGTTTTATTTTGTTTTCCAAAGAGTAAAACCCTAAGACTGCTGGTAAATAAAAAACACAAGTCAGAAGGAAACCGTAAAGTCAGAGGAAATTGATTCAAAGAAAATGGAAGCAAATTAAAGGAGAAAAAAAACTAGAAAGAAAATTGCAGCCCAAAACTTCAGAGAAAAGATCAGCCCAAGTTCAGTCAACAGCTCTAAGAGGAGGAGACAGCTGTGAGGCTATCAGCAGGTAGTAAAAGTGTTAGTCACTCAGTTACGTCCAACTCTTTGCAACCCCATGGACTGTAGCCCATCAGGCTTCTCTGCCATGGAATTCTCCAGGTAAGAATGCTGGATGGGTAGCCATTCCCTTCTCCAGAGGCTCTTCCTGACCCAGGGATTGAACCAGAGTCTCCAGCATAGCAGGCAGATTCTTTACTGTCGGAACCACCACGGAAGCCCATCAGCAGGGAGGGAATTGAATAATTACATTCTGAACAGCCAAATAACAAAGAGCTTTCTCTCTACTCTCCCTCTCTAGCATGTGATGTAAGCAGTAGCAAATTACAGTACCCTCCCACAAAAAAAAGAATTACTTTCTAAAGGAAGTGGATTATATAACTGGTAAGTAAGCCCAGTGAGAGAGTTGGGCCTGAGAGAAAAATAGAGCAGAGCTGGATGTAGTATTAGGCCTTCTCACCAGCAACCAAGGAGAAAAACAAGATCAAAGTGGTCCAAGGCCAACAGAAAGCCTCCTATGTGCCAGTTATGGGAGGCCCCAAGTGCCTACCTGCTCCATACCCACACCTTCTTCCAAAAAACCTCACAAATTCTTAATGGTGCCTCTATCTGAAGGGAAGTTCTGTTGGAAACTTACATGCCAGGAGAGGAAACATACAGAAAATCACCATATTGGAGGGATGCTAATAGCATTAAAAGAAGGATGAAGAACTTGCAAAACAGACAAGCGGACAGAGAAAAACATTGTTCAGCAAAAAAAACTTAAAAATTACAATAATTATCTTTAAAGAGATTTGAAAGAAGATAATACTCCTTAACAAGACCAAGCTGTTAATGAAAAAAAAGAGAAAGGAAAAATTCCTGGAAATTATGAAAATAAAAAATTAAGACTGCTGACATTCAAATATATATCCATTGGACTTAGACGTTTAGGATGCCTTCCTTCCAGCAGTGGGAGTTTAGTGAAATATTACTCCATTTACTTTGCCTAAGTCCAACTAAGGTTCTTGGTCCTGGTTATTAATATTGAACAAAACCTACATAACATAGTACAGTTTTATTGGGTTAAAATGTATAGAATTATTCTACAGTAATGAAGAAGATTAGGAAGAAGAAGAAAGAAGAAGGGGAGGCTTAATTATAACTACAGAATAAAATGCATGAATATTAAACATGACAAAAATCAGAATTCAGAGAAGAGGATGTGATAGGCAGTGATTGTGTGAGAAGACTTCGCTGTTCATTGTTGACAATCATCTGAGTAGTCCAAGATTGATAACTCAGAAAATGAAAGAATAATTTCATTACCTGATAATATAATTCAGTAGAAAAACAAAGAGAGAGGAAGAAAGAGTAAAGAGAGAGAGTGGGTTGGCAGGCAGAGGGAGGTGACAAGGGAAAGAAGCATAAAAGAGCTAAAAGTGGTTTCCAAGATGAATAAAGCAGTTGGTTAAGAGAAATGTTCACTTTTCATTTTTGCCCCTCTGGATGGTTTAAATATTTTTAAAAAGTAAATATAGGTATTGTTTTTATTTTTAGCCCAAACAAATCAAAAGCGCCTATGAATTGAGTTAGCTGAAATTTCAAGGTATGTACAATTTTCCTTGGCAAATGTCAAAGACATGTTTTCCTCTCACTAGCCTTGACAACACTTTTGTCATAGACTTTAAGACTGAAGCCTAAAAGGTATTATAAAAAACATGGATTCCACAATCATATTTTATCCTTTTATTTTACTTTTAAAATTTAAAAAGTGTGGTTTTATATGCAGTAATTAAATATTAGAAAGACTAAAAGAACTGATGGGGTATAAATCATATATATTCAGTATTAACCTTGTTTTTAAAAAAGTAAGCATTACTCCAGAAATCATACGCTTTATGTGCTTGTTTTGCTTTTACTTTGTAATTTATACCCAACTTAAGACATCTGTAGGCCAATCTTGATCATCCACAAGAGTCAGCCTATTGTGTCAGTTTGGCGCTCTCACACATAGGGTATACTTCACTATCGATGCTACACTACTGGTGTGCATATGTGTGTGTTTGCACTCACATGTCTATTACAAAAGCATGTTTACACCTTGGCTGCCTTGGATCAAATTACAACTCCATTATACCTCAGTTATTTAGGGAAATTACTCAGAAGTCCATCCTTAAAAGGACATAATTTTCCCCAAAACCCATTTAATAACTGCTGTCATCCATGAAGCCTCTCCCAAAAACTGCCCAAGAGGATTTCCTTGATTTTAAGCAGGGCCAGAACCTCTGATAGGAGATGGGGCCATCAGATCATGGAAAAGATCATGGCTTTGAAAACCTCACATATTCGATGGCCTGGAAAATATGAGAGCTTTCTATGGATTATTACTCCCATTCCCAGCCAGAGAGAGAGCAATGCAGCCAATATTACAGCTGTGTTCCAGATAGTATGTATGGTATTTATTCTACTTTGATATATAAGAACCCTTACCTAGAACTTGATATCAAATCACTCCTTCAATAATTAAACAGAGTAGAGGATATCACTTGGCTCGAACTTGAAAGACCCCGTTTGAAGTCTGTTGAGTTTAGTGCACTTTCTTTCCTACCTGCAACGCACATGCGTCATACTGGTTGTTGTGCCTGTAAGTTAGTAGCGGGCTCAGGCTTCCCAATGCAGGCTAGCTTCTTAAACAAAAAAAGACTAAGAGAAAAATCTAAAACCAATTATAAGAATGACAAAACTGGATTCTGATGTTGTCAGAGTACAATGTGTAGGAAGATAATGGAGGAGAAAGACATTTTTCTCTTTATTTGGAGGAAAAAAAATTCTTAAATGTCTACCATGTACGGTTTATTTTGCTCTACATCATGAAAGATACAAAGTACTATACAGAGCCATCATTAAGGAAAAGGAACTTAAAAACCAGTTGATGATGTAACAAATAAAAATGAAAAAAAACAATTATTGCAACATGGCAATATATCATGTGTGCCAGGCCACAGGCTTTCAAGAAGGAGGAAAGAATATTACTATTTTTATCAGATGCCAACTATATAAGGGCTTCCGTGGTGGCTCATCAGGTAAAGAATCTGCCTGCAATGCAGGAGACACAGGAGTTTGCAGGTTCGACTCCTGGGTCGGGAAGATCCCCTGGAAGAGGAAAATGGCAATTTACTCCAGTATTCTTGCCTGAAAAATCCCATGGACTAGAGGAGTCGGGCAGATATAGTCCGAAGGGTCGTAAAATGTCTGATACAACTGAGCAATTAAGCACACACACCCATACAACCATATGCCAAGCTTATATACATTTAATTTTTAAAAGAACCATATGCAATTAATACTATAATCTCCACTTTAAAGCCGAAGTGAGATTACTAAATAGGTTAACTAATCACCCAAGGTCCTGTATATAGCTAGTCTGTGGTATATTCCAACAAAATCTGTTTGACTCCAAAATCTGTGTTTCCATTAAAGCACATTTTGTGCAGGTAAGCAGGTAACCTTCTGAAGCAATGGTGACATGTGAAATTGAGGCTTGAAGGACTTGGCAAAAATTTGACAGGTGAAAAGTATAAAGGAAAGGTGGAAGGTCATTTTAACCAGTGGAAGAGTGTGAATGAAGAGATGCACAAGGTGTATTTGGAAATACCTGAATCAAAGGTTTGTTCGGGGGAATGCAAAACACGGGTGAAAACCCAGGATGAAGACCAATCTGTCTGTTTTTACTAATAAATACCCAGTATTAATAAATACCCTACCCAAGGTAGAGTCTCAATTCTATCCTTCAGAGAAGAGAAAAGCCAAGAAAAACTTTTAAGAAGAGGAGAAGTTCCAAGCATGGCAATACCAGATTCTCCTGAGAAGTAGGTGGAATGTATCGGGGTAGAGGGGCTTTCTATATGGTGCAGTGGTAAGGAATCCACCTGCAAATGCAGGAGACTCAAGAGATGTGAGTTCAATCCCTCAGTTGAGGAGATTCCCCTGGAGGAGGAAATGACAACCCATTCTAGTATTCTTGCCTGGAAAATTCCATGGACAGAGGAACCTGGCGGGCTACAGTCCATGGGGTCACAAAGAGTCTGACATGACTGAGTCATGTCCACACACTGGGGTGGAAAAAAAGACAGGAGTGGAATGAAGAGATTTCGGGGCTCCTGTTACAACTGTACGTGTCTCAAAGAACTGCAAAGAAGCACTGACACCACTTTTAATTTGCCCCATACATGTTCTGTATCTATTAAAATCTGCTTCTGTTTTTATTTATCTTTCTATTTTTACTAAAAGAAAAATAGAACTTCAAAATGGTTCTAACCAGTACACTTCAGCTCCTCAGTGTTAATGGGTCAAGACCCCAGATGGCTCCACACTTAGAACAGACTTTGCACACGCGAACAAGACTCATACATTTTGTCCATGCCGCTGAAACAATTGATGTACTCCCAGCCTATGGTGTATGTTTTTTATAATTACACCAGAAGAAAGCATTCTTTATGGAAATAAATGTGCTTTTTAAAAACACATTTCTGAAAAGCAGCAGGCAAGGCATTAATAACAAAGTGAAATGATAAACTGAATGGAAGTCTGAGAAAAATTCTATATTTGTATTATACAGGCATTGTTTTCATTCCTGGCACCTTATTTTTCATGTACATAAAGAGAACGCAAGCTACAGCAGGGCGAGACAAAGATCAATGCTGAATGTATTACTTGGCACTGGTCAGACGCAGTTTAATAAGAAAAAAATTGATCCATTAAGCTAAACCTAATTTTTGGCCGAAAATGGTTGAAACCTCTTCTTTATATTGCTAGCTTCATAAAGACCTATAATATTTGGAAGAAACAACTCAAGGCTGAGTTTAATAAGATTAAATGTATTGCAAATATACTTAACAAGAATCTATCAAGTTGTTAATGATTGCTATTAATATCAAACAATTTTTGTATAGAATTTTTTTATTAGAGCAATTGTAAAATACAGCCATAAGAAATGCAATATAAAAAGGTTTTCAGGTAATTTGTAACAGCTACAATTGCAGAACTCAAATCTTAACCTACAACATATAGTAATTTATTTTATCAATCAGTTTCTAACACAAGCACAATTAAATTTGTAAAGTATTTAAGTGCTGGTCTTAGCCCTGTGTAGTCAAGTTCCAAGGGACATTGACGGTAGGCAGTAGCGCCCTTACATGTCAGGAGATTATAAAGTAGAGGATTTGTTCTTATAATACTTAAAATTATTTTGAAAATGCAATGCTAATTTCCAAGAAATTATTTTAATTCAGCCTCATCTCAGATGATTAAAAAAGAAGAAGTTTTCATCTCAAATGTCACTGAATCATGGAACTTTAAAGATAGTAGGGAATTCATTGACTTGTCTGGTTCAATCTGCCCATCTACAGATATAGAAACTATAGCTACAGACAGATTCTGTAAAATAATCTGCCAAGTGTGCATACACTGGAGGAATACTGAATGTTTTTATTCACAAGATAAAAAATTCAGCTAATGAAAACTGAGACAACAGAAAGTGAAATAGACACTTGTGGCCATAATCACGATATAGCAACTGAAAAACACATGGACAATAAAAATACCTTTTTACCTAAATAATAAAGACTTTCGTTTGAATACTCTAATGCTATACTTTATTTATATGTATATTCACTATTACATCACAATAAATCCAGAAACACACACACACACACACACACTCACCTATACACATTTTGCTCAGAACTTGATCAGTATTTAAAATGGATCCATGAAAATTAGAAAAAATTAAAGATCATGATTTATGTAAGCAATTATACGAATAACATTTTTTAAGACTATACCTAAAAATTGGGGAAGGAAAATCATGTTCTTGTATCTGTTCAAAAAAAAAAAAATCCCCTACAGCCTGGGCACTGGTGATGAGCTATGCCCTTTTACCTTCAGGGTACCAATTTAAATCTCCTCTGCATCAGGAAGGAGAAATATTGTTTCCATTTTAATGGCTGTCCAGTGTTCTATGCAAAACGGATAGGAAGTTTCAGTTCAGTTCTTAGTAGACAGATGCTTACATTATAGAATTGTCACCCAAGAGAAAAGATAAGGACTGAAAGATTACGGTGGAGAGGCACCCTCTCACCCTAGATATAGCACATCCAGAGTGGGGGAAGAACACTGAGGGTGCCTAAGGATGCCTTTCAGTTCACAGGAGCTGAGTATGCCTTGTAATTACAGGATTTATTACAATTTGTAAAATCCAAATGTTTGCATGTTCATATATTTTTATATGCAGGACAATAGCTTGCAGGAGCAATGCTGATGGTCAAATATTCTGATCATTAGGCCACGGGGCATTGAGAAGACTTTTCTTTTTGAATTTTAACTCCTGAATATTTTAACTGCAAAGTACAACATAAGAACCCTATTGATGATTCATTTGTATTTTAAGCATATCAATCACCTCTTGGTTGCCATGCTAATACTGATTTAGAAAAATACACACTTCAGTTTATATTGATCTGTTTTTCTAATTCTTCATCAGAAGGGTCTAATATGGTTGCTTTTGCAATTTACTTTCAAAGTTATCCTTTTAGGAGATGAAGTAACCAAAAGATATTGAAAATCCAAAGTAAATTACATCGTGCTAGTTTGACTTCCCTGAAGGAATAGATACACCCCTGTAATCTGCTCAGCACACAGCTACTAGGCAGGGGATTCAGCTCTGTCTTAATCTTGACTAAACTATGACTCTCTTCTTGGCACACAACATTTGTCTTCAGGACATCTATCAAATATTTAGTGCATCTTCTAACACAATTAAGTTTCCTATTAAATTACAATCTGATTATGAATCAGAACTTTAAAATGTACACAAAATCCAATATTATGTTGTGATACTTATCAAAGCACACCAATAAAGAAAGCTCTGGAAAATACGGTGCCTCATTTTTAAAACTCTAAACATGTAATTTAATTTTTTTAAATCTTTGGTTTCTTAAAACTGGTTACTTAAAGAAGCTGAGTTTATATATAATTTGCTAATGGAAAAAGGGCCTAAACATACACCTCTAAATGAAACTAGAACTTGAATACTGCCATAGGAGAGCACACAACAGTTGTCATCTAAAACAAAGTGAAACTGAATCATAGATGAATATACGTGCACAGGTGCTAAGTAGCTTCAGTTGTGCCCAACTCTGTGACCCTATGGACTATAGCCCTTCAAGCTCCTCTGTCCATGGGATTCTCCAGGCAAAAATACTGGAGTGGGTTGCCATGCCCTTCTCCAGGGGATCTTCCCCATGCAAGGATCAAACCATTGTCTCTTACGTCTCCTGCATTGGTAGGTGGGTTCTTTACCACTAGCACCACCTGGGAAGCTCAGATGAATGTATCTACATACATTATCTACATACATTCACATTCACACACACACATAGAGATCGTGCTTGAAGACAGATGGATCAAATATGCATATATTTAATGTGTTTAATACTATAAAGAAATGTTAGAGAAGCAGGTAACAGATGATAAAGACTAATAAAATTCTCCAAACGAACTAAATTTAACTAAATAAAATCTCTGGAGTAAAAATAATGCCAGAATAGGAAAAAGCTTACTTTAATGGGGCGCCTATCCCTCAATGTCATCTAGAGGAAAAAAAATTACATGTAAAACTATAAAAAGTAGACAGAGTATCTAGAAGCAATCAATGTTTCAGAATTCACTACACTGTGAAAAGGAAATTAATATAAGAGAGTTCAACACTAACAAAAATACAGTCATAAGAGAAGAGATCTAAAGGAATCAAGCATGGTGAAGGAGCTTTAAAAGGGAAGCAAGTTTGAAAAATTTCTGTAAAGCTACAGGTTATACCAGGGAACTCAGGGGAGGACTGAGTGGTAGTTTAGTGCATGGTTCAGCAAGAAAAATAATGTAAGAAAGGAAAATAAAAATGAAAATTATTCACCATCTCATAAGATAATTTTCTTCCTTTCCATTAATATGAGTTACTGCCCTTGTATTCCTTTAAAAATGTATAACAAACCTATACAACCACATGTCATCTGCCATATATTTATTACTCTTAGTGTACAGTTGTTCTTGTTAACTCATATGATCGAAGTCTTGAAGCTGGAAATAGAATCCTTTTGATTTTTAGTTTACCTTAAAAGTAACTTTAAATGCTGCTTTCTATGATGTTTCCTAATAATACACAATCTGTTTTCAATTAATCAAGATAATGTGAAGATGGAAGTCATAGATCACCAAAATCATGACAAAGACAAAGCATAAAGATATATTTTAAGTGGAGTCAATGTAAACTTAATTGGTTAAAATTTCATCCAGCTGGCTAATTTAATTATGATATGTGTAGACAATGAAATACATGCACCTATTTTTTAAAAGATGAGGTTGACATATTTAGATATGTATATATGATTGAATGTATAAATAAGTGTGTAAATATATACATGTATATTGAAATAGAGGCAGAAATACATTATAATTCATCTATAAATTGTGGGTGTATATGTGCACATAAAATCTGACTTTATTTTTACATCTGAAAGAATGTATACCAAAATAGAGTGACTGCCCAAAAAAATGTGTCCAGTGTCAGGATAGTCAAATTTGCTCTTGTTTTTTGCTAGCTAGTTCCTCCAGTAAATCATGGCTCTCATTTCCTCCTCTCAAAACACTCTCACTTCAATGTCACAAACACTGGCTCCAGCACATCAACATATTTTTATCCACTTGTTAAACATGAATCCCATGGTGCTGCCTGTTTCAGGCTAACCTACCAGAATGTTCATCAGTTACCTTCCAATTCAAAACCATCAAACAAACACTTTGACTCCTCAGCTCAGATTAACACTGATTCAGGCATTCCTTGTGCCCCATTCTGACTGAAAAGGGCCTATGTCAAGAGAGACTTTGTCAAGATCACCATGAAGAAATGTTTTCATGGCTTTAGGGCTTTATCTCTTTGTTTTTCAGTCTGTTTGAAGAACTTATCCAAGACTCAAAAGAAATTCATTTATACTTTCTAAATTTTTTTCTGTCAAAACTATAATGCCAATTGCGTACCATTTTCCTCTTTTTCTAATTAACAATTTCAAGATTTTTTTCTTGAATGTTAAGCATTATCCTGTTTACATTAGGTTGATAACATTTTAAGTGCTTTGCTACTCATCTGATGGGTAGGTGGCAGAGACATTTCCACATAGCAGGAAACTTTGTATGAAATTTATTAGGTAATATCTATTTCTAAACAGTAAATGTCTCCTAATCTCTAGGAAGTTTTGTCTTCAGTTGGTTCACAGTGATTCTATCTCATGTTTAACCACAGTAAATTTGCAAATTGATCAAATTTTAATGAATTATATTTATTTTTTAGCTATTGTCTCTGTTGTACCACTAACTAGTACAGTGCCATATAACTAAATTGAGTAGATGGGACAAATGCATGTATATGTGCTCAAACACTCAGTCATGTCTGATTCTTTGTGATCCCATTTACCGTAGCCTGCCAGGCTCCTCTGTCCATGAGATTTTCAGGCAAGAATACTGGAGTGGAGTACCATTTCCTCCTACAGGGGATCTTCTCGACCCAGGGATTGAACCCACATTTCTTATATCTCTTGCACTGGCAGGTGGATTCTTTACCACTAGAACCACTTGCACTTTTGACTATGCCAAAACCTTTGACTGTGTGGATCACAACAAACTGTGGAAAATTCTTCAAGAGATGGGAATACCAGACCACCTTAACCTGCCTCCTGAGAAATCTGTATGCAGGTCAAGAAGCAACAGTTAGAACTGGACATGGAACAACAGACTGGTTCCAAATTGGGAAAGGAGATCGTCAAGGCTGTATATTGTCACCCTGCTTATTTAACTTATATGCAGAGTACATCATGAGAAATGCCAGGCTGGTTGAAGCACAAGCTGGAATCAAGACTGCCGGGAGAAATATCAATAACCTCAGATATGCAGATGACACCACCCTTATGGCAGAAAGCGAAAAGGAACTAGAGTCTCTTGATGAAAGTGAAAGAGGAGAGTGAAAAAGCTGGTTGAAGACTCAGCATTCAAAAAACTAATATCGTGGCATCTGGTCCCATCACTTCATGGTAAATAGATGGGGAAACAGTGGAAACAGTGAGAGACTTTATTTTCTTGGGCTCAAAATCACTGCAGATGGTGACTGCAGCCATGAAACTAAAAGACGCTTGCTCCTTGGAAGAAAAGCTATGACAAACTGAGACAGCATATTAAAAAGCAGAGACATCACTTCACCAGTAAAGGTCTGTCTAGTCAAAGCTAGGGCTTTTTCAGTAGTCATGTATGGATGTGAGAGTTGGACCATATAAAGAAAGCTGAGCACTGAAGAATTGAGGCTTCTGAACCATGGTATTAGAGAAGACTCTTGAGAGTCCCTTGGACTACAAGAAGATCAAACCAGTCAATCCTAAAGGAAATCAGTTCTGAATATTCATTGGAAGGACTGATGCTAAAGCTGAAATTCCAATACTTCGGCCACCTGATGCGAAGAGCTGACTCATTGGAAAAGACCCTGATGCTGGAAAAGATTGAAGGCAGGAGGAGAAGGGGAGAACAGAGGATGATGTGGTTGGATGGCATCACCGACTCAATAGATATGAGTTTGAGCAAGCTCCAGGAGTTGGTGATGTACAGGCAAGCCTGGCGTACTGCGGTCCATCGGGTAGCAAAGAGTCAGACACGACTGAGCGACTGAACTGAATTGAACGGAGCACCACTTGGGATGAGGAAAGGCATTTACTGGGGTGTTAAGAATCTTTCAGTTTGTAGAGTCATCAACCCACCCCATCAGTTCTTTCTGCTTCTTCCCATTGATAAAATGAGAACGAATGCGTAAGAAAGAGAGAGAGTGTGTTTTTTTTATTCTTTCATTTGGGTGCATATTTGCTTCATCAGGGACACTGTTAAGCTTCTCAAAATGTAAAAGATATATATTTTACTTAACTAGTAATTATTTTACTTAATTTGTCTTTCTTTCAATCACCAAAAACAGATTTAAGGAATGTCAATGGTAAAAATGGAAATAGGATACTGAAATGCTAAATGTAAGACAAAGTCTTAGTTGTGATTCCTCCAGGTCTATAAGTGTATATGGAGTATTTTCAGGATCATTTACTTGTGCTTTTTACCAGCACTTTTAGGAGAAGTCTGTAAAATTAACTGTATTTAAAATGACTAAGAATAAATATATATTAACAGTTATGATGTTTAATCAGTAATACCACTCAACTTGATCATTTTAATATAGATTACTTATAAATGTGCATTTTAATTATTGAAACACATAGCTATCCCTAAGCCTACAGCATTTTGCATATGTGATTTTTTACACATATATATGGATACCTATGGTGTTATGAGCACCTATAAAGTTGTGTTTACAATATTTATGATCTTACTTTGCATAATTATCTACCATGTGGCCCTAGTATTTTAAAATGTTAGAAATAAAAAGTACTGCCTTATATTCTTGAATGGAATAAAGAGAACATAAAGGGGAAAAAAGGAATCCACATGTTCCTTTGACGACTTCACACAGTGAAAAATTAAATGGAATAAAACAAAGAGATCAAATGTAAAAAGCAAGAGGAAACAAAGGAAACTAGACTATAAATTCCTGCAGAGTATTACCCTTATTTCCTAGTTCCTTTTAACTACCCTCAGCACCTTCATTGCTATTTAACACTGGGCTCTTGCTAAATGTAGCTGACTTGCTGGGAAGAGAGAGCAGCAAGTATAGCTGTTTAAGAGAGAGGAAAGGAATGCCCAGGCAAGATGCAAAGTTAACATTATTCACTCTCCATATTACCTAATGGATATTTTTACCTCCCATATCAAGGATGACATTTTATTGGTTTTAAATTTTTATACCTGCAAATTAATATCTTAATCATTAAAGAGAAGTGTATTCTCTTTAACATGCACATGTCTAAGTCTGCAAAAGAAAACTTTCTCAGGCACCTATGCAAACACAAAGGACCAAAAGAAAAACAAAACAAAACTGCAATATAAACATAACATTACAAAAATGTTATATATCTGGTGACACTGGCCTTAAAAACAAATGCTCTTTTACTATAATGGATTTTAGATGCCCCTATAGTCTACAGGCAGAAAGCAAAATGGTCCAATTTCAAAATATTAAAAAGAGCTCCCTGCCCACCCTTCTCTTCTCTCTCTGCAGTCACAATTGCAGAATTCTCACTGAAGGAATTAAGGTTATACTTTCCAGCCTTAGAAAGAGGGGCTACTATCTTCTTAAAGGGAACATACATATCAAAAGTTGAAGCTTAAATATTCAAACAGCAGAGAAATCATTCACCAGAATATGTGGCCTTAAAGATGTTTAAAAATATGCATCTCTTTCTTCCTATGACCATTACCTGTTCTTAGAGGAAGGTAGGAAAGTGAATCTGTCAACCTATTTTGACAACCAAAGATCATGAGAGAAATTATCTTTCAGAGATACGGCCCCAGTACATTTTTTAAAAATAACCAACTCCAAAAATGAAAATTGCAAAATGTTCTGAGTTTGTGGAAACATAAGAAATTTTAAATTTAAGGAAATAAACTTGTGGTTATTTTCATTACCACAGGGAGCATAACGCTTCAGAGGTGACATCTCCATTACCAACAGGTACTATAACAAGGTTCATAAAAGCATGGAAAAAGAATTGTTTTAATTCATAAAAAAGTAACATAGTTATATGTAACTAAGAGGCAAAGTCATTAGGAGACAGTCCAGTCCAGTCACTCAGTGGTGTCCAATTGTTTGTAACTCCGTGGACTGTAGCCCAACAGGCTCCTCTGTCCATGGAATTCTCCAGGCAAGAATACTGGAGTGAGTAGCCACTCCCTTCTCCAGGGGATCTTCCCAACCCAGGAATCGAACCTGGACCTCCTGCAGTGCAGGAGGATTCTTTACCATCTGAGCCACCAGGGAAGCCTCATACAATAATACAAAAGCCAGTTCAGGACAATAAGGGTACGGGTTTGAATCTCATTTGTGCCATTTGTTAATCATGCAACTATGAACAACTCAGATAATTTTTCTGAAACACAATTCAGTAAAACTGCATTATTACTATATGAAAAAATATAGCTACCTAGAGTTTTTATTTCAGATCTGTTCAGGGGAGAAACTTAGTCCTTGGGATTCAAGTTATTTCTTAGCCCAATGCCATAAATATTCTTAAAGTAGAAATATATGCAGGGAATTTCAAAGAACAAACGTCAAGCACTTTTGGTGCATAAGATAAGACTATATCTATGTGTGTATGAATATGTTAAATATACATCAAAAATTTCCCAAAGTCTACATAAGAAATGATTGGTAGTATTTCTCTCTGGGAAATGAGACTGGGAGTTTTAAGGGGGAAGAGCTCAGGAAGGGATACTTTAACTTTCCCTTTATTCCCTCCTGTAATGTTTAAGCCTTTAACAATGTACATATATTATTATATAATTCAAAAAATAATTTGTAAGACAAACGAATTAACTCAAACATCAGCATGAAGTAATGTATCGTTTTCAGTACATGACAGTAATTAATCCATGCTCCTTTTCTCACAAAGACTAAATGATCTATGAAACTTACAGTATAAAAATTACCAAAAATAATTTGTTTCTAATAGATTAAAATGGCAATAAATGATTTTTTAACAATGCCTTATAGGTACATGATGCCTTTGGGCTAATGACAAACATTTGTATTGCAAATAGTACAAAAAATTCTCAACATATGCTCCTTAAGAGGTAACCAACCATTATTACTATTACCACTGCCATTTTCATAACAATGATGACTATAAACACCTTAGAAAAAATGAAAACACTTTCAGGATAGAAGCCAGTATTATTCTGATGTGTCTTCATGTCTCTGTTGCACACCACAATGCTTGGCACATGATTTTTAGTAATTGTGGAATAAATAAACAAATGAATAAATTTTAAAATGAATGAATAAAAACCACAGGAGCATACCTACTCAATGCTAGCTCCAAACTGTCAGTGACCACATTGGAGATACCCACTCCTTCATCCTCAGCTCCATCCTGCTTAGAGAACCTGCTCCTGAGAGTAAACCTCTTCTAACTGGCCAGGGGCTCCTGCCTTTGCTCTAGGTTGACTGGACCAGAGGTGGAGACTGACATGAGCTAAGCTTCTAGATTCTCTTGTCATCTACTTCTTTCTACAGGACACTTGAACAAGAAAGCTGAATATGGGCCATGTGAAAATGGAGGAACAAAAGTCAGTCTCCAGAAGTGGAGAGAAATATACCTAAAACTCAGGAGAAAAGAGATGAGTCCCCTTGGGAGGCTTAACTACAATTGGCCTGGGTTTCCTGAGCTACCACTATATTCTTCCAAAAATTCATTTTTTTTCTAACTTTGAGTTTTTGTTCCAGGAAATAAGCTTTGAGACTCCCTGTACAACAACCACCTACAGAATTTCCACTACATGTTCCGGCTTCTCCAAATATTAGTACAGATGCCTATTTATATCTAAAGCCAATCCCTCTACTTGTGTATTGCATCACATTCCTTCTCACCTACTCTGGGGAAATATAACCCAGCAATTGGGTTCATCCCTTTCTTGACTACAACAATTTTTAGCCATTTACTGAACTAGTCTTTTTAGGACATACAAAGTAGCTGTCATTTTCTCTCATCTTAAAACAAAGCAAAACTTCTGTTGACCAAGTAGTGTCATAGAGCTGGCTTATGTCAGCTTTCAAGAGCCCATCGTGCACATCTCAACTCCTCATTCAGTGAAATCAGCTACAATTAGAGGGTATTTACACTATTAAAGTTGGCAAAAGCAAGAAATCAAACTTGTTTTTCTCCTCAGAGAACTGGTTGTTAACTACCTGCCAGCATATCACTTTCTTGGCCTCATGATCTTCACCAAGTACCATCCCTTGTCTTTGCTACCCTTTTCAGCAAAATATATAAAAGAATTGTGCATAAACATATTTTCCATTTTTTTTCATTTGAACGAATTACAATCAAGCTTCTGTCCCTACTATTCCACTGAAACTGTGTTACCAAGGTCTCCAGTGACTTCCATGCTCCTAAATGCAGAGGTCAATGCTCAGTCCTCGTATGACTTCATCTGTCAGCAACCCTTGGCCCAGCTGGTCATTTTTCTCCCCGTTCACTGGTCTTTTTTCTCAGTCTCCCTTGCATGTTCTTCCTCTTTCCTTTGCCCTCTTGGTGTCCGAGTGCTCCAGGGCTCATTCGCTGGCCCTATTCCCTTCTCCATCCACACCCGCCCCCTTGATGCCTACTTTTGGACGCGTGGCTCCTCAATCTGTAGCTCCAGCCTGGATCTTTCTCTTGAACTCCACACTTTTAGATCCAACTGACTATATCTCCACTTGGATATTGAAAAGATAACTCAAACTCAGCAAATTCAACACTGCACTTTTAACCTTACTGCCCAAAACTGTTTCACCAGCAACTGAACATCTAAGACAACAGCAACACCATCTTTCGAGTTAGTTACTCGAGCCAAAATCCTTAGAGTTATCTTTGATTTCCTTCTTATTCTCACACCCTGCACCCAATCCATTAGGAAATCTTCTTGGTTCTAGCTCCAAAATATGACATCTCTCCCCCTACTCCAATATTGCTAACCTGGTTCAAACCTATAGCCTGGATTATTCTGAGCCTTTAGTAAAGCCCCATACTGTACTATTAAACAGTGCCCATACTGTTACAAAAGCCAAATGACTCCTTCAAAAGTAAAGTCAGAAGTGTCACTTCTCTGATCAAAACCCAAGGACTGGGACTTCCCTGGAGGTCCAGTGGTTAGGAATCCACCTGTCAATGCAGGGTCACAGGTTCGAACCCCAGTCCAGGAACTAAGATCCCACATCCCCCTGGGAAACTAAGCCTGAGTGCTGCAACTACTGAAGCCCATGTGCTCTAGAGCCCACGCTCTACAACAAGAGAAGCCACTGCAATGAGAAGCATGTCCACTGCAACTAAAGAGTAGCCCCTACTTGCCACAACTAGAAAACACTTGCACATAGCAATGAAGACCCAGCACAGCCAAAATAAGTCAAAATTTTAAGCACAAAACAAAATCCTTGAATTTGTTTGTTCAGAGTAGAAGTCAAAACCCTGTTAACTTCTGAACCATCTCCTTGTTATTTCCCTCTCACTCATCCTTTTCCAAACACACAAGGCTGCACCTTGAATACGCTAGACATGTTTCTGACTTTGGGCTGTTGCTCCAGCTGTTTGCTTTGCCTGAATCCCTCTTCTCCCATCTATGATTTTGGCTGACTTCCTCACTGCCTTCCTCACTTCCTCCTTACATCTTCCTATTTAATATATTGCAATTTATCCACCAACCCTCTACACTCAGCACCCTGTTCTTTTGTCTTTTTTTATTGCACTTACTACCTCTTAATCTACTTTACAATTTACTTCTTTGTTATGCTTATTGTCTGCCTCTCCTCACAGGGCATAAAATTCATGAAGGCAAGGATTATTGTCTGGTTTTCTGATGATCTGAGTATTTAGGGTAGTCTGGTTCCTAATAAATGCTCAACAAATATTTATAGATAAAAATTAATAAATGAAAAGAGTATAAGTAGCAGAGATTTTACTGAATTATCACACAGAAATAAATCAGTGGTTATAAAAATTAGAAGTTTTAGAATTGTTTCCCTAATGAAACTTTCACTTCTACAGTTTTCTAGTTGAAATTTAAAATTTACAGATGAAATGCAGCATTATTCCCACAACTGTACCTAAACCTCTCTCATATCTGGGACTCAAATCCTGGCTCTTATAAGAGCTCACAGCTCCTATAGGAGTTGTTCATTTATCAGTGGTGACACAAATGTGCCCATGTAGTATTTTGTACATATGGTGTTAACTTTTATGCTTTAATATATAGGTGCAATATGTCTGAATTATACTTGCTCTAGGAACCATCACTTTTATTTTACTGACTTCTGTGTATTTAAAACCTCAGGCATTATACAATATTGAATTAAAGTTTTTTGGTTGTTTAATTTCCACAGAAGAAAAAGAATAATTGTTTTAACATCCAGTTTTTTTCATGGCTTATACAATGCAAAATTCACCCAAATTTAGGGAGCACATAACAACTAAATATTAGAAGATGGATGTGGAGTCCCCAGACATCTCTATATCAGCTTCAAGGAGGTTTCTAACACATGCTTATTATGCCTAATTCATCTAAAATATGTTAAATAAAAGAATAATGTATAGGAACTTACAAATATATTGATGAAAAACACTAACTCAAACATGAATTTAAAACTTATTTTAGCCAAGGACAAAACTTATTTTAGTCAGTTCAAACTGAATCTTATTTTATATGCTTCAATTTACTCTTATAGTTATAACAACACAAGGAAACATCTGAAAAAGAGTGATTAATTAATTTTAAATGCCATATGCCCATTTAAACAGAGACAATAAAAAAGAATGAACACAAATATAATGATTAAAAACTGAATCCAAAAGAAAATATAAAAATCTCCAATACAAAAGAATAAAATTAAGAGCATATTATGAATGCATCATGTTAATTTAGTATTAACTAAATTAATAACTATATGGGCTAGATTTTAAAAACCTATACAGCTAACTGATATGTAAATATATAAGCCCATAGATATATCCATGAAAGACTTCAAAGTCTGCAAATTCATAAACTGAAATGTAATCCTACAAAATAAAAAGATCAATTGAATAAAATATCTTTCAAATAATGTATGGGCTGTATTCAAGCTTGTTTTCATCTGTATTTATCAGAAATGTTATCATAATTGAACTACATCACATTCTTGGCTTATAGACATGAAGAAGGACCCAAACTATAACCAAAGATAACCACTACTGTCAGGGCAGTGGCATGGCCCAGATCTTCTAAATTAGTTTTAATTTCAAACATTCTCTTCCTATTTATCAGTTCAAATCTGAAGTTTGAAAATTCTCTTGGCCTACTGTAATTTTAAACTTATAAAAATTAATAAATAATTTCAATTAACATATATCAATCCAACAGTGGTAAAGAACCCGTCTGACAATGCAGGAGACATAAGAGACGTGGGATTGATCCCTGGGTCAGAAAGACTTCTGGAGGACAACATAGCAACCCATTCCAGTGGGTTCTTGTCTGGAGAATTCCACGCACAAGGAGCCTGGTGGGCTAGGGTCCATACAGTCCTAAAGAGTTGGATACAACTGAAGCAAAGTAGCACCACACACATATACACAAGTTCAATTCAGTCACTCAGTCGTGTCTGACTCTTTGTGATCCCATGGACTGCAGCATGCCAGGCTTCCCTGTCCTTCAACAACTCCCAGAGCTTGCTCAAACTCAAGTCCATAGAGTCAGTGATGCCATCCAATTATCTCATCCTCTGTCATTCTCTTCTTCTCCTGCCTTCAATCTTTCATGAACATCCGGTCTTTTCTGATAAGTCAGTTCTTTGCATCAGGTGGCCAAAGTATTGGAGTTTCAGCTTCAGCATCAGTCCTTCCAATGAATATTGAGAACTGATTTCCTTTAGGATTGACTGGTTTGATCTCCTTGCAGTCCAAGGGACTCTCAAGAGTCTTCTCTAATACCACGGTTCAGAAATATCAATTCTTTGGTGCTCAGCTTTCTTTATGGCCCAACTCTCACATCCATACATGACTATTGGAAAAATCATAGCTTTGACTAGACAGACCTTTATCGGCAAAGTGATGTCTCTGCTTTTTAATATGCTGTCTCGGTGTGTCATAGCTTTTCTTCCAAGGAACAAGCATCTTTTAGTTTCATGGCTGCAGTCACCATCTGCAGCGATTTTGGAGCTCAAGAAAATAAAGTCTCTCACTGTTTCCACTGTTTCCCCATCTATTTGCCATGAAGTGATGGGACCAGATGCCACGATATTAGTTTTTTGAATGCTGAGTCTTCAACCAGCTTTTTCACTCTCCTCTTTCACTTTCATCAAGAGACTCTTTAGTTCCTTTTCGCTTTCTGCCATAAGGGTGATGTCATCTGCATATCTGAGGTTATTGATATTTCTCCCAGCAATCTTGCTTCCAGCTTGTGCTTCTTCCAGTCCAGCGTTTCTCAAGATGTACTCTGCATATACGTTAAATAAGCAGGGTGACAATATACAGCCTTGACATACTCCTTTCCCAATTTGGAACCAATCCATTGTTCCATGTCTGGTTCTAACTGTTGTTTCTTGACCCACATACAGATTTCTCAGGAGGCAGGTAAGGTGGTCTGGTATTCCCATCTCTTGAAGAATTTTCCACAGTTTGTTGTGATCCACACAGTCAAAGACTTTGCCCCAGTAAATAAAGTAGAAGTAGATGTTTTTCTGGAATTCTGTTGCTTTTTCTATGATCCAGTGAATGTTGGCAACTTGATCTCTGGTTCCTCTGCCTTTTCCAAATCCAGCGTGAACATCCGTCCTCAGTTTATGTACTGTTAAAGCCTAGTTTGGAGAATTTTGAGCATTACTTTGCTTGCGACACACACACATATCAATCCAACAAATAAGATTTTAGGAAGAACATATTATTAACCTCCTTAATTCAACACTTTTTTTAGTACTTTAGCATCATCATTTGTATATATATGTGTGTGTGTGTGTGTTAATCACTCAATCATGTCCAGTTCTTTGTGACTCCATGGATTGTAAACTACAAGGCTCTGTCCACGGAATTTTCCAGGTGAAAATAATGAAGTGGGTTGCCATTCCCTCCTGCAGAGCATCTTCCTGACCCAGGGATCAAACCCAAGTCTCCTGCAGGCAAGCAGATTCTTTACCATCTGAGCCACCAGGGAAGCCCAGTAATAACCAACTCCTGTCGTTTTGATCTGACAGGATTTCTACTTGAAATATTTTATTAACTTCAAGTTTTTGTGAGTGCAAATAAACTGCATTTTAAAAAATCTTACAATTTGTTTTCACTAACTCTTTGGGCCTCTCCACCAACCCTTTAGATTAGTTTAAATACTGTTATAAAACCTACACAGTTACTTAACCAACACCTTAGTAGGTTGCTTGAAATCATGGTCACTTATATCCTGATAAAGTAAAAAAAGTAAAGTTAGTCACTCAATTGTGTCCAAGTCTTTGCAACCCCATAGATGGTAGCCTGCCAGGCTCCTCTGTCCATGGGAATTCTTCAGGCAAGAATACTGGAGTGGGTAGCCATGCCCTTCTTCAGGAGATCTTCCCAATCCACATCTCCTACATTGCAGGCAGATTCTTTACCATCTAAGCCACCAGGTAAGCCCAATATATACTAAAAGTCAGGTCCAATCACCACAGAATCATCTGGCTTTGCTAGAGGTAAAGGATTCCCCCAGGGAGGAACAGATTTTCTAGAACTTTCTGCAGGGGTCCACTTTGATATTACTTACAACTCTCCTTTAAGAATTTCCTAATAGCAAATAAACACAAAGAACAATCAAAACACCAGGTAAAGACTGACCCTAAAGGTAGGACTGTCCTAGATATTCAGCTTTACTTGTACCCTAGTGGGCAAGAAACCAGAAGCATGTGCTGTAATTACTTGTCTGTCATCTCAGAAGCAAGCACAGGAAGAAGGTGAGTAGACCATAAGGTGAACTGGGATGACAGGGAAGACCAGCTGGGAGTCCAGGAACCAAATGCCCCCTTCTTTCTTCCAGGGTTATTGATGCATAGATGCTGTGTAGCTCACTCCTGCCCCACGATCTTGCTTTCATTCCAAACTTCATTTTTTTAATCCCCACAATTGTCTGCTAACTTCCTATTAACATCAGAAAAGCTGGCTCCAGTTTTGACCAGTCTACAGGCAATGGGTTGAAGTGGGTCATGGAAAACATGAAAATAACTGATCTAGTTTTCACAAGGTCTTTCATGGACTGAATGGGAATTATTCAGAAAGCACTGGAGGAAATAAATATTCATATTCTGTCTTTCTGTCTGTATTTCTCTCCTTCATGGCCTTTTTGTATTTGGTTTTGATGGGAATCTGTATCTCTAAGGAAACCTTTAAAAAAATGCAACCTTTAAAAAATGCAGCCAGTACCTAAATTATCTTAAGCTAATTATAATATGCCAGACAGAAGGTATGAATGGGTTGAGATTTATAATTTAAGTGAATATTGTCACAGATTCTCTGTATCATCTACATTGTTTTCTGGTTAATATATATACATATTTTTTTAAAGTCAAGGTTGAAATATGACACGGTCTCCTGATGAGGAAAGCAGAAACAGAGGGAACAGGGATGCAATAAATAAATAAAATCAGGCTTAACAAATACTTCATATTTATTCAACAACTATTCATTTGCTAAAAAAATTATTGTGTGCCTACTATGTGCCAGGGAACAGAAAAGTAGTTCCTGCCTTCATATCATAGTATTGAGACAGAAAATATACTATAAAAAACAATTAATAGTGATAACTGCTATGGAGAAAAACTAAGCTGGGAAAGAGAGCAGCATGGGAGTGGGCAAAGATGTTCTATCTGAGCTGCTGACCTGGGAGTGGTACAGGGAATAAAGGGAGGAAGCAAGGTCTGCACCTGGCTCCCTGTGGAGGATAAAGGTATTCCAGGAAGAGGAAGCAGCAATGATAAAGGCTACACTACGTGGGGTCTGAAGGGCTACCAAGAAACCAGTGGGATGGAAGCCTGGGGTCACTGGGAAGTGAGATAAGCAATGGACTGGAGAGAGAATCAGAGGCCAAATGATATGGGGACTTATGGGCCCTGATAGGTCTTTGGATCTCCAGCACTCTTGCCTGGAAAATCCCATGGACGGAGGAGCCTGGTGGGCCACATGCAGTCCATGGGGTCGCTAAGAGTCGGACAAGACTGTGACTTCACTTTCACTTTTCACTTTCATGCATTGGAGAAGGAAATGGCAACCCACTCCAGTGTTCTTGCCTGGAGAATCCCAGGGACCGGGGAGCCTCATGGGCTGCCGTCTATGGGGTCGCACAGAGTCAGACAGGACTGAAGCGACTTAGCAAGAGCAGCAGCAGATCTTTGGATTTATTCTGAATGTGATGAAAGTCATTGGAAAATGTGCCATGATTCGATCTATCTTTTTGAAACTCCATTGGTTTGCCAGACGGACAATACATTGTAAGCAGATGAGAGTGGAAGCAGGAAAACCAGCTGTGGGGCTAACGCCGAAAGGCAGTCCAGACATGATGATGATAGGGACTAGAAATGGGAAGGCAGGGATGGAAAGAAGGATCAACTTCGGGATACACCCTTGAACGTACAGCCAACAGACTGCAGACAGGGCTGGATGTTGTATGTGAAAGAAAGTAATCAAGGATGAATTGAGGGTTCTTGGCCTGAGCAGCTGAATGATGGTAATGCTGATACTGAGATGAAACACACTGGGGCCAGGAGAAATTTGCGAAGTTGAGGCTAAATGGAAACCAAGTGTTCTGTGCTAAAGCAGGTTAACATGGAGATGCCTATTAAATGATGATAAGCAGTGGGAGCATGGAAGAGAGGCAGGTGCTAGAGATAAGTGCTTGGGGTCATCAGCACGTGAATGGTTTCCAAGCCATGGGAGTAAGGGTGAGCGCCTCAAGAGTGCAGGTCCAGAGAAGGACACGTAGGTGGACTGCGCCTTGGAACGCACCAGCATTGTGAGGTGGGAACAAGGAGGAGGATTCCGTAAAGAAAGCTTCGGGGACAGCAGTGAGGTAGGAGGAAAACCAGAAATGTGAACACTAGCCAGGAATACTAGCCAAGAAAGTGTTCAAGGGTAGCAAATGCTGTTGAGACGGCAAAGACGAGGTCTGGAAGTTTCAGTAAAGGGACAAGCATAAAAGCCTGACAAGAGTATGGTCAAGAAAGAATAAGAGGCAAGCGTGCAGAGAAAACCAGGACCTTTGCCGAACTAGCAAAACATTGCCAGGAATTGTGTTCCATGTTGTTCCTCAGCTCTTATTCTGTTTAATTTTCAGTATGGCCTCCAGTCATTTCAGTACTGAACTTCTGAGTTCAGTGTTTGGTGCTGCTGTTCAGGCTTCACTTTAAGCAGTTTAAGTAAGAAATAAAAGAAGGCAGAAACTATGCAGGCACTTCAATTTAAGATTCTTCTATAAACTAACCCATGTTGTCATTAGCATTACATTATATTAATCAGTTAATTATCCGATGTTAATATTTATGTAGTGATTTTTTTCCTGTGTTTGCCTAAGAGAAGTTAAAGAACTGCAAAGCATTCAAATGACAATTTTTAAAGCCTATGTTGGAATTAATGAGTGTTTAGCTAAACAGAATTAGCTTTTGTGGACATCAGGTCTCTGAGATCATTTTGAAAGAGTAGGAGGAAAGTGATAAGACTTAATGTTATGGCTGTGATTATGTTTTTGTTTTTCCTTTCCTTCTTTCACTACAAAACAAAATGAACTATTACACAGGTGAAAAATGTACTCTCATATTTAAAAGATGTTATAGCTGTTTTCCTATTTCTTTTTGAACTTGACCCTTTTTTCAGTATACCTCTTATTGACTTTAAAAAGAGTATTATGAATTAGAATTACCAGACAATGTTAAAAGAAAAACTCCTTGAAACCATGAGCAAAACAGTTTCACTTTAATGTATCTGCATGTATCCAAATTTTACTCCTATATCAAGATCCAACTATTGAGATAAACCTCAACTGAGACTTCCCCAAACCCCTCCTCTTGGAATAAATTTCTCTCACCTGTTAACTTTAATAATATTTTAACTGTAAATCTCATGTTTTTCATTCATCTGGCTAATAGTCAGTTTCTGCTTATTATGGGCTGGCACTCCTCTAGGTTTCAGCTGTTATCAGCAAACAAAACAAAGATCCCTGCCTTATGGAGCTGAGATTCTAACGAGGAGCAGACAACAAATAATAGATATTGTAACAAGTCATCACCTAGGGTTGGAAGGTGATCGATTCTGCAGTAAGATAAAATGTAAAGCAGAGGAACAAAGTGCATGGGGGGAGTCCCAATTTTTAATACAGTGATTAAAGTAGGACTTACCAAGAAAGCAAAATCTTAACAAAGACCTTAGGGTTTGAAGAAGGGGAGGGAATTAGCAATGTGGATCTGTGGGTAAGAGCTTTCCAGGCAGCAGGAGAAGCCAATGGAAAGAGCCGGAAGAAACACTGGGGGTATTTTTGAAGACCAGCAAAGAGACCAGAGTGGCTTGAGGGCTGTGAGGGAGGGAAAGAACAGTAGGAGATGGGGGTCAGAGGCTCATGGGGTGGGGGTAAAGGACAGATTACGGCAGTAAAATGGAGGCTATTACAGAGGTTTGAGCTGAGGAGTGACATGACCTGACATTCAGTTCAAAAGGACCCTCTGGCTGTTATGTTGAGAATATTGGGATGCACTCGGGTCGGGGAAGAAATAAAAGTAGGAAAACCAATTAGCAGACCCTGGCTAACAAGAGATGGTATTAACTTAGACTCAATGAGAACAGTGGAGCTGGCTGGAGAAGTGGCTGGAGCTTTTAATACTGCATTTTTAAACTGCGCCATATACATGAGCATGTCTCATCATCACTTCTAGGCTATTCACTCCTTGAAACCAAGACTTGGGTTCATGCTTACATGTCCAACAAGGGGTGCTCAGTCATATGGCTAAATGAATGAATGGTCACCAGACAAAAACTCTAACTTACCTCTCTCTGTGGCAAACACCCTGAATTTTAAGACATATTTATGAATGGATAATAGCACCACCAACAGCATCGATTTTGAATTAAAAGTAGAAAAAAATTTGCACACTGTGTAACTGTTGGCAAATAATATAAAAGGAAAGATGTGTTCCTTTTAGGGAGACACATGAGTTTTAAGGGAAACACATGAGTTTCCCTTAATTGCTTACAAGTTTCTAGAAGAACTCTACCGCTTCTGCATTTTCTCTGCTTTCTCCTTAAGGTAAAATAGTAGCCAATGGAGAGAAATTTCCAGAAAATACAGATTCACAGTAGATTTTATCATGGAAATATTTATCATCATAAAAGCCAGTCAAATGACATTCCATAATACTAACCCTTAGTGTAGTTAACACTGCAGAGAAGAAATCTATCTCTGTCTTCAAACCCCATTATATATAATAATAAAAAATAAAACAAAAGATTGCATATAAAATAAATAACTTCTCCAATACATATATATTTGACATTACAATAGCCAACTAATGCAATCATTTGGCATTAAATCAAATTTCTGAAACTTCAATGTAGCAAGTGGGAAATTCCTACAGAAAAAAGGTTGCACAATGATGTCCATTCATAGTTTCAGAATCAAAGCCAAAGAATTTCTCTTTTTCAATAAAGTAGTCCAGGTTTTTGAAATGCAACATCTAATTTGGGTACAGAGTTCAAGAAAAGATGCTGCATATTGTGGAAGTAATTTGCTACATGTACATATGAAAAATCAGGAAGGGAATGGATTTCTCTCTCTCTCTCTTTAAAAAGCTGTGGTACATATACACAATGGAGTATTATTCAGCCATTAAAAAGAATACATTTGAGTCAGTTCTAATGAGGTGGATGAAACTGGAGCCTATTATCCAGAGTGAAGTAAGCCAGAAAGAAAAACACCAATACAGTATACTAACGCATATATATGGAATTTAGAAAGATGGTAACAATAACCCTGTGTACGAGACAGCAAAAGAGACACCGATGTATAGAACAGTCTTATGGACTCTGTGGGAGAGGGAGAGGGTGGGAAGATTTGGGAGAATGGCATTGAAACATGTAAAATATCATGTATGAAATGAGTTGCCAGTCCAGGTTCGATGCACGATACTGGATGCTTGGGGCTGGTGCACTGGGACGACCCAGAGGGATGGAATGGGGAGGGAGGAGGGAGGAGGGTTCAGGATGGGGAACACATGTATACCTGTGGCGGATTCATTTTGATATTTGGCAAATCTAATACAGTTATGTTAAGTTTAAAAATAAAATAAAATTAAAAATAAATAAATAAATAAATAAATAAATAATAAAAATATGATGTCAGAGTGTGGGTTCTAGGCTGCTACAATTCCTAATTGAGTCAGAAATCTGGAGGACTTCATCTCTATCTAAGATATGTCCCTATTTCCACTTTTTTTAGTAACCATGGAGAAGACTGAGTTCAACTTATGATAAATCTAGTTGGAAAATATCAGCCTGAATTATAGATTAATGCTTTGAGACAGTGGTTTGTCCATCTAATCATTTCACAAATATTTATTGAGTACTTAATATTGGGACACCCTGACAAAAATAAGGGAGCTAGGGAACCCTTAGCATTATGGCAGAGAAAGCAAAAGGAAAGGGAATTTTTAGTACAGAGCAGGCATAATCTTGAGCTGATTTTTAGAACCATGCCCCAATAACAGTGCCAAAGATGGAGTGATAGAAGTAGGCAGGAGGATCATTTCATAGGCTTAACAGGAAAAAGTTAGGAAATAATGAGGGACTGACTATAGAAAATGATGGTGGGCATGGAAATAAGCAGCAAGTTCAAAATATATTTAGCAAATAGGCCATTGTGGTCTTGATGGAACAGAGAGAATGAAGGAAGGTGAGGGGTTTAGGACAACTGCTGGCTCTTCAGGTGAGAGAATAGTCGGATGGTGGGCTGTGCTCTAAAACCTTAAGAATGCAGATGTAAAAACAAATAGCAGAGAGAATTCTTTTTAAAAATCAAAAACTCTGGCATGATACATATTTGAGATTATGACTGAATTTATAAATATAAATCTGTGGTCTAAAGACAGTCTACCCACTGAGCTTGTCCAAAGTCACGAATAGTAAAGAGATCACTAAAGAATACTTACAAAAATTTCCTTCCTTTTCTCTGGTCTCCTGATGCAAAGTATTGATAAGATAGAGACTAGTAGACAATACTGTACTTGTGCGGAGTTGCTCAGTCATGTCGCCCCTTTGTGACCCTGTGGACTGTAGCCCACCAGGCTCCTCTGTCCACGGAACTTTCTAGGCAAGAATACAGGAGTGGGCTGCCATTTCCTTCTCCAAGTAGACAGTATTAGATTTTAGATATTTGAGTCTGGTGAGTATTTACCAAATTTGGACCTTCTATTATACAATTGGGGCTTCCCTAGTGGCTCAGCTGTAAAGAAACCGTCTGCCATGCAGGAGTTCAATCGCTGGGTCAGGAAGATCCCCTTGAGAAGAAAATGGCAATCCACTCCAGTTTTCTTGCCTGGAAAGTCCCATAGACAAAGGAACCTGGAAGGCTACAGTCCATGGGGTCACACAAGAGTCAGACACAATTTGGTGACTAAACAACAACAAATTATGCTATTGGAAGCATGGCTTCTTGAAAATTTTTCTTCTATTTCCCACAAAAAATCTTAGAATATGATATTTTAGGGAACACTGATATAGAATGGACAGCAAAGTAAAACAATTTTCTAAATATTTGACTTTCCTTACAGATTAATAATGGTGACTTTTTCATCTGGGATTCTAATTTCTAACTAACTCACTCATTAAAATTCACTCAATACCCCATGAAATTTCATTTTCAAGGACTTCTGTACCATAAAAAGAAGATGAAAAATCTCTGATCATTTGTCATTTTTATGTTAGTATTCAGTACCTCCCCGCCACCCTCCATCCCCACCTTTCTTTTTTTTTGCTTCCAAATCTGCACTGAGAACATCGACAATGCCCAAGAAATGAATCCCTCTGCAAGCAGGCCATTCTGAGTTACAAATCTGAGGTATCACTATGCACAGCCCCCATTAAATCATTTCTACAGTTTCAATAATTAAAAAAACTCTTGAATAATACACCTCAAGACAGTCTTGAGAAAATTTATATTTTTATCTTTCTACATTCATAAATAATGGTAGACTACACCAGTAAGATCCACCAATAGAATGCTTCCATTCCAAACTGACAGATTTTTATTAACCTATTATAAAATGAAGAAGCCCTATATGCCCAATAATTTTAAAAACATCTAAATCAATGCTTTTCAAATTGCAGGTTGTGACCCCTTTGTGGATCATGAAATCAACTTGATGAGTCACAACTGGCATTTTTACAAGACAGAATATATGGAGTAGAGTATATCAGAATGCATTACATTTTATAAGGGCATATGTGGTTTTGTGAAAGTTGTGCACATATGTATGTACTAGATCCTCATATAACTCTTCGTACCAAGAGTTGCATTCAAAGAAATGGTTTAAATACCTTGTCCATGGATGTTGAGAAATGCCAGGGGTTTGTAGCTCAAATATGAAGTGAAATAAATTTTATTAAAAGGGAAGATTTATTTTTGTACAACACTCCTCTGAGAAGCACTCACCGACTTCAAGCTGTCAAGTATCTTACAGAAGTAATACCTAACAAATAGCATCAAAGGTTTCTTCCATACTACGTTTTGTTACTAGGAATAATTGGCCTAACATCATTAAATAACAAATTTTCACTTGCATGGTTTAGTCTTTCTATTTAATTATGGACAGAAGTCTCATTCAGTTGCATTGATCTTATACTTTAGAATAAACTCAGAGCTTGAAACATAAAATGTACCATATGAGTTTTTAATGCAGG
Organism: Bubalus bubalis; assembly: GCF_019923935.1. Lineage (NCBI taxonomy): Eukaryota > Metazoa > Chordata > Mammalia > Artiodactyla > Bovidae > Bubalus > Bubalus bubalis. Next base: position 40,648,317 of record NC_059168.1, on the reverse strand, counting down.
AGGACCCTTAAAAGATAAGAAAGCAACTGTAATCCTCGTGAAAAGCATACAAATGCCTATGTTATCATTATTACAACCTATGCACATACACTCAAATGTTATTAATATGTACAAACTATAGAATATTCTACTGCACTTAAAAAATGAACACAAATACAATTCCAATAATTATGCTTCACTGTAATTTTATGAGAACCCTAAGAAATAGAAAAGTTTGAAACAATGTTTTATTTATACTACCAAAAATAAGTTTTATCCATGGAGATGGTGAAAAACTTAGCTTAGTATCACACCACCCAGTTATTCCTTGCTAATGATTCCTTAATTTATATTTTTGCAAACAAGTTTTAGATCAGTTGTTTTCAATAAAGTATCAGTCATGAGTTTTACCTTGAGATAGTTTAAACTTGAAATAGTCCTCTTTTGAGAGAGCTATAGTAAATATGAAGTTCATATTTTATTTCATTCATATCATTCCATTCCTTAGGTTCTTTATGGTTTTTTAAAAATCCATAATATAATTCTATGAGAGTTAACATAATAGACTGTAACAGCTGTTATGGTCTATTGTGTAAATAAGTAATTACAGAATTTACAGACTATCATGTAAATATGTAATTATGGACTTTTTAAAATGTGCATTATTTACTCGATAGTCTATCGTTTACATATGTAATTATGGACTTTAAAACATGTATTATTTACTCAGTCTGTAACAGCTCCTTGGGACAGAGTCGTTCTGGCCTATTGGGTAAACATGTAATTACAGAAATTTTTTAAATATGTATTATTTATCTGATAGTGCTGCTACAGATTATCACATCCATATGTAATCACAGATCTTTAAAAAACGGTTATCGTTACTTTGTATAATGCTTTTTGCAAGTCAACTCAGAGACTTGCAATTCATGGATCAGATGTCTAAAACTATGCAGTGATTCCATCATATAGAATATTTGCAAGAAATAGTGGTTTTCTACAAGTCACATAAGTAAATTTTCAAGTTTCCCCCCAAAATTTAAAGAACTGATCTCAAAAGAATAAACTGTTTTGATAGTTAAGGTTATAATACTCTAGTTAAAGATTCTATATTTCATTTTTTCACAGTTATCTACACCACCATAATTCTTTTAAGAAGCCAAAATCTCTTATCATATTTCGCTTCTTTCAGATAGGGTCTGGAATGCATTTCACCTGTTGTCTTCTTTCATATTCAATTATGAACATTTTAGGATGACAATTTAAACCACTTGCCAATTTCTGTGGTGTAAATATTCCCATCAAGACTGATTTCAAGATACCAAAGGGATGTCACTTAACTCAGAGTGCCACTTAACAGCCAAACCAGAACTGCAGATCGTAGTCTATTTCAGCACACCACTACCTCTTAGGCCATTTCAAATTTCAACTATTGATTTGGGTACCCAAGTCTTACTTTCCATAAACTCTGAGGGAGTCAGAAACAAAAGCCCAAGTGCCAAGGTTACCTCAGGTAACCTTTAAAACTTGTTTCTTCAGTGTTTTGAGCAGTAAGTACTCTGAGGTTGAGGGGTCGAGGAAGCATTGTTCAGTGTATTGGAGAGAAGTCTTGGACTCAGTACAACTGAGGTATACCTATGAAAATGGCTTGGCAAGAATGTTATAGAAGTAATTTAAGTATCAGATGGTGGTTAGGCTGGAAAACTTTAAGATCTCTTCTAATCCTATGAAGTTATGATTTTATAACTTAATAAGTAAATGAGATAAATGTTAAGTATATCACATTTCAAGATCACCCATAGTTCCACAGTTGTATATTAATAAATTTAATTGCCATTTTTGACTGAGTAATAAATAGTAAGCTCAGCTAGGCAACTCTTGGAGGATAGACCTTTAAGCAAGATGCCATATAAATGAACTTCAGACACTGCTGATACAAAAACTAAGAATGTTAAACTAAGGAATTGCCTTTTATTTTAACAAAAAACTTAAACCTTGCTATGCTTTCCACATAGCTCAGTTGGTAAAGAATCCACCTGCAATGCAGGAGACCCCAGTTCAATTCCTGGGTCAGGAAGATCCACTGGAGAAGGGATAGGCTACCCACTTCAGTGGGCTTCCCTTACAGCTCAGCTGGTAAAGAATCCGCCTGCAGTGTGGGAGACCTGGGTTCAAACTCTGGGTTGGAAAGATCCCCTGGAGAAGGGAAAGGCTACCCACTCCAGTATTCTGGCCTGGAGAATTCCATGGACTGTATAGTCCATGGGGTCGCAGAGAGTCTCACATGACAAGCAACTTTCACTCACTCAGTGTCAGTATTTCAGTATTTTTTTTATGAACTGAAATTCAGAAACTGAAATGTTAAAATACTTCCTTGTTTATTCCAGTTTTTAAAAATCTGACTGAAAATTCATATAAAATCATACAGATGGATAGTATAACCAGTGGCTATTAATTATTTCAAATATTCCTAATTTCAAATTTAGGGGAGACTGCACTGATCTCCTTATAGAGTACAGACAAGGGATCAGTGCACGTATATATGATTAATTCTCTATAGGGCAGTATTAAATACATTATACTGTTTTGCGAATATAATAGATTGCTAGAACAAAAGAACTTTCAGGGAATTTCCATCCAAAGGAAATGAGATAGTATATACATTTGGCTAAGATGCTTATTTCGTTTCATTCACCACTCAAAACATCCTGTGGAAGACAGGACTTTCCATACATACTAAATTTTAGTTGTGTGTAGCTTAATCAAGACCTGCCACCATGGGTTGCATACCTTCAGGGAGAGATCGTGTTGCCCAATGTTTAAATTCCCATGTAGAGCAAAATACAAAATATACATTGCATTAGAGTATCACATGGCCAACGACCGACTAGAGAGCATGCCAGGAAGGGGGCAGGTGCTGTCTGCCAGAGGCTGCAATTTAATATCCTGCTATAAAAGCAATAGGAGGCTCCCGTTCATCTGAAACCTAGAACCTATAATAAAAACAGTGAACAATTCAAAACTGGCATGTTACTCCTACTGGCTGTTTATGTGCTAGGATCTTTCATCATGCCAAAGTTGCAAACTGTGTCGAGTCCTCTGAAACAGCTGGGCTCTTCTTACTAGTAAGGTGGAATTTGGAGTAGTGAGGGATTTACTGTATATGAAAGTCTGTTTTCTTTAAGGAAATGGGTATAATATATGTCCTAATGGTTTTTTGAGGAACTCGCTTGCTTGGGGTTTATTAAAAGGCTGAACTACGTGATTTTAGATAAAGACGTCAACAGTTAACAACCTGAGGCACAGAAATGGGAAAGGTAAGCCAGAATTTATAAATGTTCATTTCATGCAGGTGCACCGTACATTAAACAATAAATGCATCCCAGAAGTGAAATGAAAATAACATACTTATAAATTGAATCATATTTTAAATTAACTAGGGATATGGTTATGGTTTGGAAAAGGGTATGGCAACTCACTCCAGTATTCTGCCCTGGAGAATCCCATGGACAGAGGAGCTTGGCAGGCTGCTCCATAGGGTCACAAAGAGTCAGACACAACTGAAGCGACTTATCACACAAGCACACACACGGTTATGGTTATTTAAAGGTAGCTTCAGCTGGGTTTTGCTAATGTGTATGGTCAAGTTCCAATCTGTCAATTTCTGATATATGAATTTTCCCATGTTAAATTTTACAGCAGACTGTGTGTGTGTATATGTGTGTATGTGTATACTTGCAACTATATGCCCTTTCAGATATTCTAAAAGTCATACATTTATGATCAAAATACAGTAAAGGGAATACAGGAAAATAAATGTCTAGCTTGATCCATATGGATCTTCTGGGTTTAAACAAACATATGAAAGATTTGCTTGAACAAAACTGTGTTAGAAAATGAAAAACAAAGGTTTTCACAATTGCAGTTAGTTATCTGTGAAGTGGGAGTGCCAAGCAGTAAAACTCCGTGTCCACTTGGCTGCAACAATTAATATGGAGCTATCTTCAAGGTGGGATTATGGGCAATGGAGCCTCTAGGGAAGGCTGTTTTGCCCATGCGTTAAATCCTCATTTTGTGTGAACTTAATGAAAAGATTGCAATATGTTCTGTCAATGGTTCCTAGAGCATGGAGATGTCTCTTTCTTTTTCCCCTGAGTAAATGTAGTCAGATTTGTGCTGAATTTTATGGAAGAAAATGTAAAGAAAGTGTGTGCTTTTTACTTTGTTTAAAAGTCCCGAAGATAGACTTGAAATCATGGAGGGAAATGCAGCTGGTCCAGGGATATAGCATTGACTGGATACACAATCAGTACATTTGGAAACTTTGCTGTGTTTGGGGAAAACCTCTAACATGTACAATATCAAGGAGAAGAGAGTTGAGTTTTTCTATAGCATTTTAAATTAGGCAATTGCTATTTTCAATAGAAGCTCATTGGTCTGCTCTAAAAAAGTTTTTTTTTTAATTTATTATTCTAACTAATTTGAATTCACAAATATGACATGCTCCAGTCAGAATAAAGACTGGTTATGCACAGAAATGTTCGGATGCTGTAATACAGTCAAGTGTATGCTGATCTCATTTTGATCAAAGACTATTTAGGATAGCAAAGAAATGCACAATACTAAGTAACAAAAAGCCCAGAGTAGAACTGAAAGGAACAGAAACCAACAGGTCCCTCACAGTCAGTATATGTGCTAGTAGGTACCCAGCCAGGTTTCAGGCTCCCCTAGCAAACCCTCCATACTCTAGGTACATCAATAAGGAGGGCCTCTTGGAGCTGAACTGATACTCGGACATCTCTTCGAAGCCAAGGGTCACCCAGAGATATCCACATGGTCAGGTTCTGCCCTTCACACAGCTTCAATCCAAGGCTTATATAGAAAAAACTTGTTTTCCTATAGGGTTGCTGAAAAGAACATCACCTTGGAATTTCTGAGACTGTAAAATATTCAGGATCCCAGCAACAACTCACAGAGGCTAATCACAATTTAGCACCAGTGATTCAACTACTTAATCCCTGAACTCTGTCCTTACCTGGAACCCAGGCCTCAGAAATTCTGGAATCTAAGCAGGACTTGATTCAACAGGCCAGCGTTTGTTTTTAACAGCATAAAGGTATTTGGATGAAAGGGGATCATAGAGACAATTTAGTCAGATCCCTTCACTTTAAAGAAAACTAAGACCCCCAAAATTGGCATCATTTGACACAGCTGGTTAGTGGCCCAGCCACAAGTGGACTGTCATTCCAAGGGAAAGGAACTACCATTTGTAAAGCTAAGTGTAAGGTAACACATGTTATCTTATTTAATCCTCACAGATTCCTAAGAGGTACTCTTCTTTATCATCCCCTTTCATAGAGTAAAGTAAGTGAGAATTAGAACAGTGACTAACTTGCCCCAAATCATATACTTTCAGGGTAATTTGCTACAGATCCATTCACCAAATGGCCAATTTACCAAATGATGAATTGAAGAATGGCCAATTAGCTGAATTTATCAAGAGCTTGTTGCTTTAAACTATTGCTTTTATAGCAATTAATATTATCCAGTCAGTAAAGCTTTCAAGATTATTTTTAAAGTTGAATATTTTAATTTTGTTGTCATGGCAACATTTTTTAGGAACTTGAATTCACTCCATATTGGTGACTGCTGCTGCTAAGTCGCTTCAGTCGTGTCCGACTCTGTGTGACCCCATAGACGGCAGCCCATCAGGCTCCCCCGTCCCTGGGATTCTCCAGGCAAGAACACTGGAGTGGGCTGCCATTTCCTTCTCCAATGCATAAAAGTGAAAAGTGAAAGTGAAGTCACTCAGTCATGTCCGACTCTTAGCGACCCCATGGACTGCGGCCAACCAGGGTCCTCCATCCACGGGATTTTCCAGGCTAGTATATGCCAAATTTGAGGTCCTAATCACATGGTCTGTTATAAAACCCCTTCTGGGTCTTCCTACTTCTTTTCTTCTGCTTATAATAAATGGTATAGACTTTCATCTCAAATATTCCTGCAAACTGACAAAGAGACAGAAGGCATAACCTTTCTGAATTGTATAAGGTTTTTAGCAAATTGAGTTGCACAGGATTGTTTAACAGCACTAAGTTATATCTTAACATTTTAGTTTAGTCTTAATTTTAAGTTTTTAAAATTTTATTTTGCCCTAGCCATAAGCCCTGTAGCTATGCAGCACATTTACAGGTCCATATCAGCTGTCATTTCCTGTATGTTTCACATTTCAGATACTTTTTAAATGTTTGGGATATTAAGGCATCTATTCCATTTGCTTTATCAATCTATGAGCCAAAAAAGTAGAAAAGGGAGTGGGCCAGATTAAAAATGACAGAAACTTACCTTGTCCTCCTGATTTATCAAAGGTCTTGAAGACAAGCACAACAGTGTGACTTGAAATACAGTCATTATAATTCCAAAAGTCTGAGATCAACACTCAGGAAACCAGAAGCCCACACCGAATTTTAGTCAGTGCCTATCAACTAGTTAACATAAAACTGCTGCAGCAAAAATGAAATCTAAGAAGAGTTTAACACTAAAACTTTAAAATATCCCCAGAGTTGCTGCAATCACCTTATACAACAGGATTTGCCATAAACTTCAGAAAAGCTTAATAGAAGGAAAGCTTTGTTGAATTAGTGATTTGGCAAACTGATCATTTCATGAATTGCTCAATAGGGAAAGTGGATTTTGGTGAACTGACTTTCAGAGAGGTTATTTTTGGAGAAATAACAACTCAAGGAATGGGTGCTTTAGAAAGTTATTTTTTTGGTTAACTGACCTGCTTCTGATCACCAGAATATAAGCCATGGAAACCTTCCGGCTGACTTCAAGACTCAAATTCTAGCCTCTTTACATACTGTTTCCAATTAACCACATAACCATTGGCAAAAAAGTAGAAAGATTTTTGAAGTTCTCAAAACCCAGAGAAGAGAAATGTGGACTGAAAGTTTTAGACCACTGAAGAAGTTCCCTTTTAAAATGTATTAAAATAAGTATAGTGAATAAAATCTCATACTTGAGTTCAATGCAAATCATGTACAATTCGTTCCAACAGAAGAGTGAGATCCAGTGATTTTGACTAGTGAGAAAGAGCTCCCCTTGATACCAAGAACTTTAATTTGAGCAAGACTTGAACATTTATATTCATATCATGTGGATCTGTCTGGCCAAAGTTAATTTGAGCATGTCACTTTATTCCCTGCACAGAATATCTAAAGCTTTAAGGCATATTCAGAGAGCCTTTTTTTTTTTTTTTGCCTTGAAACACAAACACTTACACAACGCTCTCATTAACTGGAACTTTCACATCTCCACTGAAGTGAAAACAGGACCTAAAGCTCTGTCCTACCTAGTGTATGTCAAATAACACAGATTAGAGAGGGTGTATTTGACAAAGGCATTTTACTCAGGCATTTGAAGGAAAGAGTTAGACGAGTCACAAACCTGCATAGCCATGAAATAAAAATAACTGCAGTGATGTTTAAAAGATATCCTAAAATGAAAAAATTTTTAAATATTCAATAAAGGCAAAATTTTGCCTATGAGTCATCTGACTTTATCCCAGTCTGTCACCACTGTTGAAAAGCTGTGTCTCTGCAACTTTAAAGCTAAAACCATTCCCAAGTCATCTGGAGCCACAAATGGACTTAGGAGTATGCTCTACTGTATAAGTGAGAAACAATTATTTGCTAGCATCCTCAGGTTGGAATAGTCTAGCCAATTCTGCCCACAGAAATATAATGTGAGTCATATATCTGTATCATTTGAAAATTTCTAGGAGATACATTTTTAGAAGTGAAAAGCAGGTGAAATTATTTTAAAAATACATTTTCTTTAACCAAAGTGTATCCAAAATATTAGCATTTCAACATGTGATCAATATAAAATATTATTGAGATTTCACAATTTTTTGGTAATAAATCTTCAAAACTGGTGTCTATTTTATTCTAACCACACAACTCAATTTAGACTAACCACATTTCAAGCACTCCATGGCCACATGTGGCTGGAAGTTACTGTATTGGATGGCACAGGTCTTATTCGAACCACAGTCAAAGATTTCTGACCTACAGTCTTATTTGAAAAGGGAAGATATTTGAAGGTATTGAAATTGGGTGATTCTGTCTGGATTGGACCGGCCAACAATTTATCGCCAATTTTGAACATTAGACATTTTGAGAATACAGACCAAAAGAACACCATTACAAGAGCTCCTTTGCCAACAAAGGTCCATCTAGTCAAAGCTATGGTTTTTCCAGTAGTCATATATGGATGTGAAAGTTGGACTATACAGAAAGCTGAGTGCTGAAGAATTGATGCCTTTGAACTGTGGTGTTGGAAAAGACTCTTGAGAGTCCCTTGGACTGCAAGGAGATACAACCAGTCAATCCTAAAGGAAATCAGTCCTGAATATTCATTGGGAGGACTGATGCTGAAGCTGAAACTCCAATCCTTTGGCCACCTTCTCTGCACCCCACCTCCAGTATCTACTACAGTTCCCTCCATTGGATTATCAAGAGCAGCCGTTATTTTTTAGAAAAAAAATATATACATTTTTTAAAATTTATTTATTTGGCTTCACTGGGTCTTCATTGTGGCATGCAAACTCTTAGCTGCGGCATGTAGGGTCCAGTTCCCTGACCAGGGATCAAACCCGGGCCCCTTGCATTGAGAGTACAGAGTCTTAGCCACTGGACCACCAGGGAAGTCCCAAGAGCAGCCATTCTTAAATGTAGTTTTCCCTTTATTTTGACACACAAGGTAAAAGTGCCTCTATTCTGAGCCTTTGAGTGGGGGTGCTCCATCTCCTTGTAATGCCCTTTGAATAGTGCTCCCTACATCCCTATACCTCCAATACCTGGCTGACCCCTGACTACTGTCCAGAGTCAACTTTGCTTTCATTTACTCTTAAAATCTCTAGGCCACCCCAAAGACCATCCAAGACTACCCCCAAAACCTAGACCCAATGTTCTTTCTCCCTGTTCCCATCGCAAACACTGAGGGCTCTCATGCCATAGGATTTCCATTGTGGCCCTTCCCCCCAGTATCATCACATCTGTTGATTGTCCCTATCGTGTCCTCAACTAGACAGTGAGCTCCTAAAAAGTATCTCATCCACCTTTGCATTTGCAGTGCCTAAAACATAGCAGGTACTCAATAAACGCTCATAAAGATGAAATGCTAAACAGTATAGAGAAAGTATCATAAAGTTCATGCATTCAAATAATAAATTATTTAATTAAAGTGTATGTCTAACATATTTTATAGCAAAAAGGAAGCCAAAATTTAACAAATAGTTATCTTCCGAGTTCCAGGTATTGTGCTAGATGTTGAAGTTACAGAGGTAAATGAAACTCCAAACTCTCAGAGGTGGCAGGTAAGCAGTTAGATGAGTGTTTCTCACAGGAATGTGAGAACCAACCACCTGGGGAAGTTGTTTTAAAACAAGCAGACTCTGATTGAGGAGGTCGGGGTAGGGCTTGAGATTTTGCATTTCTAACAAATTCTGCTGGATTCCACTTTAAGTAAGGAAGGACTATGGCCTAGAAGTGAGCAGAGCTGAAGCTCAGCTCTGACTTTTGCTGTATGGGAAGGAGTCATTCCTCTTAATACTGCCAGATCTGCCTGCTCAATTAGTAAACTGCTTGAGAAAGGACAGTAGATGATTTCTAGGTTATCTAAAAACTCTGTAGTCCACAAGATTTTTTTTTTTTTTTTTTTTTTTTTTTTTGTCAGCCTGCAGAAGTAGACAGGGACTAGAGCAGTGACTCAGTTGTCTGCTTCTTAGGATCAGATCAGATCAGATCAGTCGCTCAGTCGTGTCCGACTCTTTGCGACCCCATCAATCGCAGCACACCAGGCCTCCCTGTCCATCACCAACTCCCAGAGTTCACTCAAACTCACGTCCATCGAGTCGGTGATGCTATCCAGCCATCTCATCCTCTGGAGTCCCCTTCTCCTCCTGCCCCCAATCCCTCCCAGCATCAGGGTCTTTTCCAATGAATCAACTCTTCGCATGAGGTGGCCAAAGTACTGGAGTTTCAGCTTCAGCATCATTCCTTCCAAAGAAATCCCAGGGCTGATCTCCTTCAGAATGGACTGGTTGGATCTCCTTGCAGTCCAAGGGACTCTCAAGAGTCTTCTCCAACACCACAGTTCAAAAGCATCAATTCTTCAGCCCTCAGCTTTCTTCACAGTCCAACTCTCACATCCATACATGCCCACAGGAAAAACCATAGCCTTGACTAGACGAACCTTTGTTGGCAAAGTAATGTCTCTGCTTTTGAATATGCTATCTAGGTTGGTCATAACTTTCCTTCCAAGGAGTAAGCGTCTTTTAATTTCATGGCTGCAGTCACCATCTGTAGTGATTTTGGAGCCCAGAAAAATAAAGTCTGACACTGTTTCCACTGTTTCCCCATCTATTTCCCATGAAGTGGTGGGACCGGATGCCATGATCTTCGTTTTCTGAATGTTGAGCTTTAAGCCAACTTTTTCACTCTCCACTTTCACTTTCATCAAGAGGCTTTTGAGTTCCTCTTCACTTTCTGCCATAACGGTAGTGTCATCTGCATATCTGAGGTTATTGATATTTCTCCCGGCAATCTTGATTCCAGCTTGTGTTTCTTCCAGTCCAGCGTTTCTCATGATGTACTCTGCATAGAAGTTAAATAAACAGGGTGACAATATACAGCCTTGACGTACTCCTTTTCCTATTTGGAACCAGTCTGTTGTTGCATGTCCAGTTCTAACTGTTGCTTCCTGACCTGCATACAAATTTCTCAAGAGGCAGATCAGGTGGTCTGGTATTCCCATCTCTTGAAGAATTTTTCACAGTTGATCGTGATCCACACATTCAAAGGCTTTGGCATAGTCAATAAAGCAGAAATAGATGTTTTTCTGGAACTCTCTTGCTTTTTCTATGATCCAGAGGATGTTGGCAATTTGATCTCTGGTTCCTCTGCCTTTTCTAAAACCAGCTTGAACATCAGGAAGTTCACGGTTCACACATTGCTGAAGCCTGGCTTGGAGAATTTTGAGCATTACTTTACTAGCGTGTGAGATGAGTGCAATTGTGCGGTAGTTTGAGCATTCTTTGGCATTGCCTTTCTTTGGGATTGGAATGAAAACGGACCTTTTCCAGTCCTGTGGCCACTGCTGAGTTTTCCAAATTTACTGGCATACTGAGTGCAGCACTTTCACAGCATCATCTTTCAGGATTTGGAATAGCTGAACTGGAATTCCATCACCTCCACTAGGTTTGTTCGTAGTGATGCTTTCTAAGGCCCACTTGACTTCACATTCCAGGATGTCTGGCTCTAGGTCAGTGATCACATCATCCTGATTATCTGGGTCGTGAAGATCTTTTTTGTACAGTTCTTCTGTGTATTCTTGCCATCTCTTCTTAATATCTTCTGCTTCTGTTAGGTCCATACCATTTCTGTCCTTTATCGAGCTCATCTTTGCATGAAATGTTCCTTTGGTATCTCTGATTTTCTTGAAGAGATCCCTAGTCTTTCCCATTCTGTTGTTTTCCTCTATTTCTTTGCATTGATCGCTGAAGAAGGCTTTCTTATCTCTTCTTGCTATTCTTTGGAACTCTGCACCTGGAGCTAATTTCAGAACGCTGATACCCAAAACACAGCCCAAAACTATTACCTCAAAATTGCTGCAGGCAGGGCCCAGGCATTTGTATTTTTCAACTCCTAGGACTGAGAACTCCTAAAGGATGATACTTGTGGTATGTGTTGACTATCAGCTCAACTGATTGGTGTTAATGAGGTCTGAGATAAGCAAAGGATGGGCCCCTGCCAGAAGCATTTATTCTTTTCTGTTGGCAGTACTATGATGCCATTCTTGGTCCAAAAGGCCAGATGAAAGTCACTGTGAAATACAATTTCCAATATTAAAACAGCAGCACAAAACATGAGCCCTGTTATGTATAACTGTGTACAGAAGAAAACTTTGCTGTATCTTAAGGAATCCTCACACCCAGCTTTTTGCAGTCACCCCCTTGACTTAAAAGATCAAATGAACACAGGGATTTTTTTTTTTCCCAATGAAAAATAGAAAAACCCACATCCAAGAAACCACTGGACATTTTGCTTTGCAGATGCAGTCATATCCTAAGTCCTTTTTAATTTAGTTTCTAAGTTTGAAAATTTTTAATTGAAAAGCCCAAACACTTTTTAACTGTACTTCAGTTTTGAAAAAGGAAAAGATGCTTTGTAATCTTCACCCTGTCTTTTTGGGCTAGGTTAAGCAGAGAGGGAAACATTTCAAACTTTTAGTCTGTACTTTTAACGTATCCTAGTTTCAAACCTTTCAGTGACTTTACTTTTTTTTTTTTTTTAATTTGCTTGCTTGAAGTAAGAAAGAATTAGGTTCTTTTATCATTCAACTCAAGTAATGAATTGCTTTGTAGCACAGCAGCGGCTTGTCACTAAAATACTGATCTTTTTTTCCCCAGTTCACTTTTGTCAAAATGTGCCACTCATACTTTAAAAAAAAAAAAACAATTATTTATGTTTAACAAATGTCAACAAATAGCTAAAGAGTACATACAATAACCCAAACATTTTAGGATTTGAGAGGCAAAAATATATGATGTCTTGTTATTTTTAAAGGCCCAAGAACCTGTCTGAGAAGATCAGACTTACATTCTATGAAAAGATAGCTAAAATTATGAACAAAAATAATAAAAGCTAAAACAATAGCTTTAAAGAGTTCAAAGAAGAGAGATTCCTCACTTCCAGCTGGGACTGGCTAATAGTAGGCTTAGGATGCTGCTGCTGCTGCCGCCGCCACTGTTAAGTAGCTTCAGTTGTGTCCGACTCTGTGCGACCCCATAGAAGGCACCCCACCAGGCTCCCCCATCCCTGGGATTCTCCAGGCAAGAACAGTGGAGTAGGTTGCTATTTCCTTCTCCAATGCATGAAAGTGAAAAGTGAAAGTGAAGTTGCTCAGTCTTGTCCGACTCTTAGCGACCCCATGGACTACAGCCCACCAGGCTCCTCCATCCATGGGATTTTCCAGGCAAAGGTACTGGAGTGGGGTGCCATTACCTTCTCCTTGAAGGATGGGCTGGGATTAGATCATTAGTCCAGAACAGAAACGCTATGACCAAGAACATAAAGAAAGGAAAGTAGAAGATGGGCCCTCCAATAGTAGTAAGACAAGTAAGGAGAGTAATGCAACAAGAGTGTTTGGCTTGGGTTAGGCATAAAGTTTCACATCATCCAGGTTTAGATCCCAAGGACTGAGGACATGTTGCTGTGCTCAGTTGCTTAGTCCTCTTGGACTCTTTGTGACCCAATGGACTGTAGCCTGCCAGGCTCCTCTGTCCATGGGATTTCCCAGGCAAGGATACTAGAGTGGGTTGCCATTTCCTTCTCCAGGGGATCTTCTTGACCCAGGGATCGAACTGGCGTCTCCTGCATTGGCAGGCGGTTTCTTTACCACTGTGCCACCTGGGAAGCCCAAGAACTATGGACAAAGACAAAACACAGGTAAAATGGCTTAGTCCTAAATATCAACCCATTCCAGTATTCTTGCCTGGAGAATTCCATAGGCAGAGAAGTCTGGGCAGGCTACAACCCATGGAGTCACAGAGAGTCCTACACAGCTGAGTGACTAACACTTTCACTTTCTCCTGCTCTCCAGGGATGGGGTAAAGTTGATAAACATTAACTGATGTAAGTATAAGATTTGACAAAGATAAGTTAATACAGGGCCAAAATGGAAGTACTTGAAGGCTAGACAGGATTTTTCACTTCAAATTTTCCTGTAGATGACAGGAAATCAATGAAGGTTTTTGCTTACTTGCTTGTCTAAGAAACACAACAGAAGTCATGTTTGCAGCAAAACAAATTTTGAAGTCATACCCATAGCACAGATTGGGTGGTATAGAACTTGAGGTGGAAAGAACCAACCAGTAGAGTGATACAGAGAAATCAATCTGAATCATAGCAATAGAGAGGAAGAAAGAGGGAAGTGTCAGGGAAATTATGGAGGAATAATCAAAAGTAGAATTTAGGGATTGGAGAAGGAAATGACAACCCACTCCAGTATTCTTGCCTGGAAAATCCCATGGACAGAGGAGCCTGGTGGGCTACAGTCCATGGGGTCACAAAGAGTTGGACATGACTGAGCACAACACAGAATTTAGGGATAGATTAAATCTAAGAGGTACCCTTTGGAGCCCCATACATAAACCTCTGGCACTCACTTCACACTGAACCCTGCTTGCTCTGAGTACCTATGAATGCTTCTTCAGGTCTTCAACCTGGATGGACAAAATATATTTAGCCCACATGCAGGACAAGCCAGAAGTACCAGAGAGAATACCCTCAGAAGCCATCTGAACCAATAAAGACAGGGATTTGAAGGCTAAAGCTGCAGATTTAGAATAATTCACTGCTCTATTAGATGACGGTGAGTTCTACACTATCCCTCAGAATTACCCTCAATGGGATTAAACTTCAATTTCCCAGTGGCAACTCGCTTAATAACACACCATTTCTTGTCTTTTTTAAATTCCTTATCTCCTTTCCCTAGTCCCCCATCAGCATTTCTTGGTATCACTCCCACATAAACTTGTTGTCTGGGATCCTGGCCTTGGCATCTGCTTCTGGAAGAGCCTAAATTAACAGTTAGAAAGAAGAGCAGAATTGAAAATAAGGCAAAATAATCTCCCACCCGAAAAGATGTCCACATCATGATCCTCGGAATCTGTGAATATGATACCTTCTGTGGCAAAAGAGACTTTTTGTAAAATGTCATTAAGGTTAATTAAAGGCTGTGAGACTGGGGAGATGGTCCAGGTGTGCCAATCAAATCACATTGCTCCTACAAAGCAGAGAACTGTGCCCAAGTGAATAGAGGGGGATGTGACCATGGAGGAATGGTCAGAAAGATACAACATTTCTGACTTTGAAGATGGAGGAAGTGGGTCACGATCCAAGGAATGTTAGTGGCCTTTAGAAGCTGGAAAAGGCCAAAGAATGGGTTTTCCCCCAGAATCCTTAGTAAGGAATGCAATCCTGCTGACACCTTGATTTTAGCCCAGTGACACCTCTGTCAGAGTTCTGACCTACAGAACTATAAAAATGATAAATTTGTGTTACCTTAAACCATGATATTTGTAGTAATTTTTAAATAATAGCAATAGAAAACTAATACGTTATCCTTAGGTTAGACTACAAAAACTTGAGGCAGTCATAAAAAGCAAAATGAAACAGAAGACAAGATTTTCAGGAAATGTTGGTCTAAATGCTCAGTGTTGAGCACTCTGTGTGTGTGTCCTGATTTTGTGACATTCTTAGAGATCCACAGAGCCTCTTGTATGTACACATCATTCTTCAACTAATTATGAGCATGAGATGGGAAGGATGTGTGATATTCGTTCTGTTTTATTTTTTAGCCCGGGAGTTAATCAGTTAAATGATATGCAATACACACAGAAGATAAAATTTTCAAAGTGTATTGGTTTAGAGGCGACTATGGCAATTGTTAATAACATGCCATTGTCAAACTCTTTCCAGTGCTCAGTTTCACCTGTGCTATATTTAGAAAGGTTCATTCAGAAAAGATGGCTCTGCAACAAATGCGTTGTATGAGAATATTCTTTGAATCTAAAATTTTCGTTGAGTTGTGGCAACACACATAACAGCTTGATACAGAATTCTGACACATTAATTCAGAGCAAGCTTAAGTAACTTCCAATTGTTGGAAATATATACTCCTAGACACATGGCTTATTGGAGCATATGGTTTTTGCTTACAGACCCTACACCTTTGGTATATTATATTCTGAATGCTTTATTATATTGCAATCCTACAGTCTCATTGAGTTACTCCATCTTTATCAATTCATTTTTTTCCCTATTCTGTTCCTGCCGTCTTTGCAGCCACACTCAGTCCTCAACCCTCCCCACATAATACGCACAACAGTGACACAACAGAATATTTAAAACTCTATAAGCCACTAGTGAGCTGGATTTGGCAAGAGGGTTGGGTCTGCTGCCCCTATACAAAGAGTTCTGGGGAAATACCCACACCTCTACCTAACCTTCATATGGAGCCTACCTATCTTTCCAACTCATCTTCTTCCTGCCTTCTGGCTTATATGCTAGAACTATTGGAGCCAAGTTGTAACAAAGCTGGGACTTCAGCCTTTCAGGGAAGAACTGTAAACCTCTTACCCCAAGAGTTTGCTTCCACTAGCTTTTGTGACTGGCACAGAACTCTGTGATATACACACCTGGAAGCTGCTGCCTCTTTAAAACCCTGCCTTCACTTGACACAGATTCCACAGATTTGGGCTAGCCTCATTCCGTGGCCTTGGCTGTTCACATGCTGTTTCCTCTAAGGTGGGCTGGAGATCCTTTCAGCTGCCCCACCTTGTTTTCCATGGCCTCTGATTCTTAGCAGCCCCTGCTGATTGCCCCTCAACTCCTGCTCCAAACACATAGCATACCTCAAAGCCACCTTAATGAAATCATTTTTTTAAAACAAATTATCTGCAGATTGTCATCTAATACAGCCAAATGTTTTCCTTTTATTTGTCCCTTTCTCACAATATACCATTCATAATCAAATCAGCTCTTGCCAAACAAATTTTAAATATGTCATTTTATATGTACACATTACACATTTAAAGCCATTTTATACATTATAGATTCAGTTCAATCTCTTAAGTGGCAGGACAGGACAATAAATGTCACTGTGCTCTCTGGTGGACTGTGTAGTCTGGTGTTGCAAAGAAAGACCTTCTCACAGCACATCCTCTGACTCTGCAGATATGACCCCAGATGCACATCCCTTTGGCGGGGGGTGGTGGGGGCGTAGACAAAAAATAACTTCCCCTAAATACCAAGATAATTTGTAGAAAGGCTATACGGTTACAAAAGCATTTTGCCAGAGCTTAAGGAAATGAAACAAGAACAAGTGCAAAAGACACTGAATTTCAAGTAAGAATGGGCTCAAACACTTTAAATCCAAAAATAATCTGTGTACCCTAGAGCTTGGGGACCGTCTGCCTTGGCGGACCACAATCCTGGAGCCATGTGTCCCCAGACAACTAAAAAGAAGATAATTCAAAAGGATTTACCTGTGGGTACAGGCTTTTAATGCTGACAAAAGTAGCTGGTTTGGAAGGCAGGTGCCTTTCGCAGCTTTTATTTGCTGTGGAGTTTTTAATGTATGTAATGCTGTTTTAATTTTGTTTCTAAGATCCTATTTTCTTAGACTTGGTCCTATGAACTGAGGATTTGCCAGTCATAGTGCCTTTCAAGAACAACATCCTGAAACATTTTTCTTTAAAATTATCTACTACAACTTTCTCACTGTCTTCTTCCTCTTTGGCCTCCAACAATCTTGCCTCTCACTTTAACCTTTCAATCAACACAACCCACCCAACATCATCAGTGATCTCTTTGCCAGATTAAGTGGCCTCTCATTCTGACAATCAGTTCTTTGTTTTTGAACCTCTCCGGCCTTCCTGACACTCTTCTTAGCAGCAATTTTAGAAATATAAAAATGTCCTAATTCTCCTATATTTTCCTGTGGAATACTTCTTGAGTTTGATTATATTTTTTTGCCTTCATTTTAATAAAGGCTTACCAATTAATCAACTTAAAAACCTCTACTGGAAATTACTGCTCTTTCTGTGACCTAGCTGATAGAATAGACTGAGTTTTGAATAAAGTTCCATAGGAAGCAAACAATCTATACAACTCCTGATCTATTTTATGATTGGGAGTATACATTTTGCAAATATTTAAAGCAGGTTTCCCAGCATTATTGACATGTTGACTAGCAAACGGTAAGAGTAATCACTGATGATACCCATTACACCAGGATTCCAACTACCTTTGAATGTTCTACAAGTTTCAGGAAGGCCAAGAAAGAAGAAATAGGCCAGGGACTTAATAATACAGTATAAAGACTGATTTCTAACATATATTGATCACAAATGTGTGCCTCCCTGGGGCCCAAGATTCACACTTCCCGAAAGGCAACATCTAGGCTTAGGCACTGACTACAAAGAGCTATCTATTCCTAGCCAGCAATTTACACAAACCATCATTAACATTCTAAATATCATTAAGTTTGACAGTCATTCAAATGCACACAGAAGAATAAGAGGATCAGCTATGAATGAAAAGGATGTCAATGTTAAATCCTTAATGCTTATATGTATTTCTCCCATTGGAGATGGTGGTCCTAATTGAATATTTTTATGCATCTTCAAATAAGATTTTGCATCCCAAAGTCATATGTAGTTATAATACTGAGCTTTCTTTTCTCTACAAAAGAGTTTATTTAACCTCTTTAGTTACCAAATTTTAAGGCCATGATGAATACTGATTAACCTTGGGAACCAAAGAGTAAACATAAAAACAACTTCTTACTCTTAAGTTCAGGTTTAACAACGTGCTAATAGCCCATAATGAAGAGAGCAGCCATCAGTTAATCAACCCATTAAGCTGGGATCAGAAGTGTCAACTCAAGTACAGTTTACTAATTTACTGACCCTTAATGGGTCAGCAAGATCTATAACCAAAGACTGAGCTTTCTGCTTCTGTTAAAGTCACTTTGGAGGCCAATTCACTTCCTTCCATGATTATGATCTCTGACCTGGTTTGGGGAGGGAGTCCACATAAAATCCATTTATGAGAATGTGCGTGGGTTACTGAGTAATGGAATCTCAAGCTAACTGGTGAGTTAAGTGTCTGGGTAGAAGCTCTTTAGGGATGTATCAACTTTTTTTTTTTTCCCCTGAAGTCCACACAACCATGAAAATAGACATGTAGGATCTTCAGTGGGAACTTCTGACACCAGAAGTTCTGGGTTTCTGAGTTAGTTAAGGCTTGACACCTATTTCCATTCCTATTCTGCTCTTTGACTAAATCTTAGTTTTTGAAATGTCAATGGATCAAAAAGAACTGAGGAGAGAGTTGGCAAGATGTAGGGCTATGCCTGCCAAATAATAAAGTAAGTTTTGCTTTATTAAAGATGCAGTAGGTTATATAGAAAGTTGCTTTGGTAATTAATAAGCAAAAATAGATATAATTTAATTGAATCTAATAAGTGAGACAGTTACCTAGTGTTTGCTACTTTCAAGGGGAAGGAGAGAAAAAGAGAAGTATACCTTATTCCAGATGGGTCTCTGAGAGGGTATAACCAAAATTATGAAACAAATATTCATTCACCTGAATCACATTTGTATAGAAAAGATAAAATTGCCACAATAACACAAGTTTTTGTGCGTTGTTTTTTTCTAACAGCAGCATTTTCTTTCTCAGGTGATAAAGCAGTTCACTCAACTACAAATTACAATGTCCATTAGCAACCTGTTAGCCATGTGATATCTGAGACTCAGACATATGCAAGACTTGGTTCCGTTGCCCTGGTCCCCAGCCAAGCCTGTGGCAAGGTTACTTAAATACCACCAACTCTACTCTTGCTCTGACAGGCCTGGCTGTGATTTCCCCCCAAATAGGACACAGACTAAGATATATTAACTGAGGTTCTGGAAAGCAGAAGAGGAAAAAAGGGCACACTACTAAATATGCACTAAACATTAAAAAAGAAAAAAGTTTTATGGAAGGAAAAATTGAGATTAATTTAAGAGACATAGGATTTGTTTTTTCTCTCTACAAAGAAAGTAAGTCATTTTCATGCCAATGATGCTCGAAGGATTCCTGCAAAGGAAACCATCTTCGCTAGGAAAATAGACTCCCTGTGTTGTGGGTGACATTGCCCTCTACTTCTTCCCCTATTTGTTGCCTTTGTTTTCCTCCCCTGTCATTAGCCAACCGCCTGGTATCACCGTGCCAAGCTCAGCACAAAGGCAGCTAAAAGCCTCTGTAGGAACAACAGTTTCTTCCTACGGGAAAAAAGCGAACCCCGGGGCCAAAAAAGATGAGGAAAGGTTCAGCCTTTGGGAAAGCTCTCACAGACGTGGGGGGCTCTGGCAAGGTCAACCTTTGGAGGCGACCCCCGGGGCGCAGGTGCTCAACCTTAGGGCCAGCCTGAGGGATGCAAGGACGGGAGCAGGAAAGGAGGGGGAGCAGGAAAGGAGGGGGAGCAGGAGAGAGGGAGCGAGTCCTCGTCAGAGGCCGCTGGACCAGAGGCGGGAAGGCTGGGGCCGGGCTCCGAGCTGCCACCCCGCCCTCCGCACCGCGCCTGCCGCGGGGTCACGGCCGGGCCCCACCTCCCTGGCTGCCGCGCGCTCCGCCTCGGTCCTCCTCGGTCCGGGAGGCGGCGTGGCTGGGCGAGCGCACCCCGCGAGGGAGGGCCTGACCCCGGGGGCCACGGACCAGAGGAGGGGGTCCAGCTCTGCACGCGGCTCTGCAGCTCCCTCCCCGACTCTCTCCATCCCTTCCCTGCGGCGGCTGCACCAGCGGCGCCGAGGACCCCAGCCGCCGCGTCGCCGAAATCTCCGCGGAGCCCAGCTGCGCCGCGGGCCGGAGGAGGGGGCTGGGACGGCGGGGGAGGGGCGGGGGGCGGAGGCCGGGGGGGGCGGGGTGGCGGCGGGGGCGGCGCGTGGGGCGGCGGCGTCACTTACCAGGCCGGGGCGCGGG
Source organism: Bubalus bubalis (assembly GCF_019923935.1). Lineage (NCBI taxonomy): Eukaryota > Metazoa > Chordata > Mammalia > Artiodactyla > Bovidae > Bubalus > Bubalus bubalis. The sequence goes on along the minus strand of NC_059168.1, from coordinate 40,627,744 downwards.
GGCAGCTCGCCGACTCCTCGAGGGCCGCGGCGGCTGGGGGCCGGCGGTCGCACGGCCCAGGCGCTGCCAAATGTAAACAATCCGCCATGATTTCTTTGTTTAGCTAATTGAACCTGCCGCCGTCGCTAGTCCCGGGCGCTCCCTCCTCTCCCCGGCCCCCCTCGCTCGCGCGCGCTTTCATTTATTTGTCTTCCCCCACCCCGCTCCTCCGTCTTCCCCTCTTGTCTTTGGCCTCAGTAGCGGCTTCTCATGGAAGTCGAGGCAGTGGAGTGGTTGGTGCGGGGAGTGCGGTGGTGGTTTTTAGAAATACAGGTAAAAACAAACCCAAATCTCAAGCTGAGGTGCAGTTACTGAAAGAGGATGAGGGTGTTTCCCTCCCTCCTTTCCTCCCGCCTTTCCCGCCACCGCCTCCCCCCCCCCCCCCATTTTATTAGACTAGCCTCCGTGGAAGGTGCCAGATAAATGGGGTGCAATTTCCAGTCACCTTTCCTTGCCACCTAACTCTGTAGTACCCAAGTTCTCAGGCGGATTTTGGACTCTTCCAAAGCACCAGGTTCTTCACTTACTTTGAGAACCCCAACTCTTAAGTGATGTCCGGCTGCCTAAGGGCGCGCGGAATAGTCCCCGCCACGCCAGGGCGGAATAAACAGAGTAAAGCCCGCTCCTCGGGACGGGTGGTCGGTTGGCGTCAACTCCACACCTTTAAGAAAACGCCGGGTTTTACACACTCACCCACGCCCGTGCACACACCATCCAAACTAGCGCCAACACAGTGGAAAGGTACAAGGACGGGATGTTTCTGCCTTATGTTTGCATAAATTATAGGTACTTTTCCTTCCACAACTCTTTAGGGAGGGGGTAGACTGAGCATATATACTGAGTTTAAAACTTCGAGGAGATGGGTCCTGGTGGAAAGGAAGGCTTAGCAACTATGTGTGTGACCTTCTGTGGGTGGAGATGCATTTGAACACCAGCTTTCACTACAGTTAATACAGGCATTTTTTAAGTCCTAGGTATGTTTATGATAAGAATCGTGGTAATCCGTGGCAAGAAAATTATAGGATTATGGTCTCATTTATTTAAAAAAAGGACTTCGGTGTCACTCCTATTTATAACCACTGTGTTGACTGTATACCAATGATTAAATATTTTAATTCGTAAGGAGGATTGAAAGTCATCTACATCTTGCAGTGAAACGGTGCCTCTTAAATTATCAGAATTAATCTCATTAAAAGAAGTTATTGCCTTACCTGCTTAATTCTTGCTGGGAAGGCACTGTTAAATAGAGTAATGTCATCCTTAAAAGTCTGAACCATTTACAGGTCATAGAATATATTGGTTTTAAGTGTAGAGGGGCCATCTGCTCTGATCAAGAGAACTGAACTAAGAAATATTTACACTGTAGGCCAGGCACTGTGGTGGTTTAAACCTCTGGATCAATTAATAAATAAGTGTTCAAGCATTCTGATTATATAGGAAGAGAAAGGTATTGCCAAGCAATCAAAATGACCCCCCAGTATACACATAACTTTTGTCTATTCCCTCAGGAAAATTCTACAGAAGTTATAACTATGCTTTTTCTCCACACCTGTGATGTTTTTCTCTATAGTAGGCTAAGTTTTGCATGTTTTCCCTAATTCTAACTTAAATTTGACCTTATGAGACCCATCATATTTACCCTCTCCGAATGCTTGTACCTAAATTCTCTTGGCATCAGATATGAAACTTCTGCGGTTCAGAACTATGTGATCAAGGCCTTTGAGTAGGAAATTCCTATACTCAGTGCCTGAAAAATAAATTATTGCATGAAAATTAGACTGAAGGAGCCATAGAGTCACTTTTCAAAGTTAGGTGAAACAAATGTGTTTTGCATTAATTTATTTAAAGATCTGGCCTGCTTGTATGGAATTGCAGATCCATATTTTTCTAATATGGTTGAATTTTGCATATTTGCACCAGATTCACTGCATGTGTCACTTATCATGAACTGAGATTTGTTTGGGAAGTTGGAGGGAGACGGGCAAATAGAGCTGCTCTTAAGCTTATTCCAGTTTCTGGCATCTCTCCTTAACAAAGTATATTTGACAGATTCAGTCTTTGTGTATCTCCTTTACTCTTACACTACTTCCACATTCACAACACATCACTTCTGGTGATTCTGGTCACCAAGTGTATATTTTTCCACTTACACCAAGCAGTTCTCCATAGCACGAGCTATGTAGCCTACAGTTTAACTCAGTTGTGGCACTGTCTACTTGGAGATGGTGTTAGATCCCACCAGTTAGGGCTCAGTCCTATATGAGCCCATTTCAGATGCGGATCATAAATAGTCCGTCCCTAGATTAGCTAGACTCTTGAGAGTCCCTTGGAGATCAAACAAGTCAATTCTAAAGAAAATCAGTCCTGAATATTCATTGGAAGGACTGACGCTGAAGCTGAAACTGCAGTACTTTGGTTACCTGATGCGAAGAACTGACTCATCAGAAAAGACCCTGATGCTGGGAAAGACTGAAGGCAGGAGGAGAAGGGGATGACAGAGGATGAGATGGTTGGATGGCAGCACCAACTCGATGACCGTGAGTTTGAGTAAGTTCCAGGAGTTGGTGATGGACAAGGAAGCCTAGCATGCTGCAGTCCATGGGGTTGCAAAGAATCGGACATGACTGAACGACTGAACTGAACTGAGATTACCTGCAACTCCTCCCTGACTTGGCCACAAATCAGAGGTTCCCGTGACCTCTTTCCCCTTTGGATTTAATTAATTTGCTACAGCAGCTCACAGAACTGAGAGAAACATTTACTTACACTTAGTAGTGCAATGGCACCCCACTCCAGTACTCTTGTCTGGCAAATCCCATGGATGGAGGAGCCTGGTGGGCTGCAGTCCATGGGGTCGCGAAGAGTTGGACATGACTGAGTGACTTCATTTTCACTTTTCACTTTCATGCATTGGAGAGAGAAATGGCAACCCACTCCAGTGTTCTTGCCTGGACAATCCCAGGGCCGGGTAGCCTGGTGGGCTGCCGTCTATGGGGCCACACAGAGTTGGACATGACTGAAGCAACTTAGCAGCAGCAGTAGCTTATTAAAAGACAGATGAACAGCCGGATGAAGAGATACGTAGGGCGATGTCTGGGAGCGTCGGGAACACAGGAGCTTCTGTCCTGTGGAGCTGGGGTGCCTCATCTCCTGGCTTAGATGTGCTTGATAACCTGGAAGTTCTCCAAACCCTGTATTTTGGGGACGTTTATAGAAGCTTTAGTATGTAGCATGATCGATCATTAACTCTGTTTTCAGCCTCTTCCCCTTCTCAAGAAAATGAGGGCTGCAGTTGAAAATTTTAAGCTTCTCATCATGGTTTGATATTTCCAATGACCAGTCCCCACCCAGTAGTCCATCCAGAGTGCCTCAAGAGAGCAAAAGTTGCTCCTAGGGGTCTTATTTAGGAATTTGCAAGGTCAGGGACGGGTCAAGGATCAGATATTACAACAAGAGATGCTCCTAGGGCTCTTATCACTTAGGAATTGACAAGCATTTCAAGAGACTTGTGTCAGAAACTATGGGAAGAGACATACACACACACGCACATATATACACATATGAAAAGTGAAAGTGTTAGCCACTCGGTCATGTCCGACTTTGCAACCCCATGGACTGTAGCCTGCCAGGTTCCCCTGTCCATGGAGTGGGACACTGGAGTGGGTTGACATTTCCTCCTCCAGAGGATCTTCCTGACCCAAAGATTGAACCCAGACACAGAGGTCTCCTGTGTCTCCTGGATTCTTTACCACTAGTGCCACCTGGGAAAGCCATATAAGCCTTTGGCTCTTATGGGCTTACATATATATATTTTTTATATGGGCTTATATATAGTTTGCCTAAACTAAGTCATCGCTAGCCCTATGAAAATGGCACTGGTGACTACTGACATTCCTATGCTACATGTGTCAAGTAGTCGAGTCCTGAGCAAACCATTCTCAGTATTCACAGTTTTGTGACACTTCCCTTTGCACTGTTTTCCCTCACCTCATTTGGCTGTCACTTGAAATACATTACATTCTTATCTGTTCCCATCCAAGATAAAGTTGGGCTACTTCGCACCCAATTCTAGACACAAAATAATCATGAATATAGTTTGTATATTGCTTCTTTGATTTGATTTCTTTTCCTCAGTTTTAGATCTATTAAACTGTTTCTCCCAAAAATTAGGCATATTATAGTGATATTTTCATGATTCTTCAAGTTATACTGTCTACTTGCAAAATATGTCCATTTGTGAGGAAAAACACAACTCTTCTATTACAGCTCCCAAACCTTCATTAGGTTTTCAGGAAATAACATTTGTTTCAGTCTTGGAAAAGGTTTTGGTTTAAGATTATTTTTCAAATCCAAAGAGAATAAAAATTGGAAAACTCATGCATTCTGTAGTTTGGGAGATGAATATAAGGTTCTAATATACAGCAGAGTTAGGAAAAGATCAAATTCTCCTAACAGTTTTATTTTCCTCTGTTTTCTGGGAATCTGTAAGTACGGCATCCATGGCAAACCCAAAGAGAAGAATTGCAGGGTCTTGACAATACTTCTCCCTGCACTTGGCGCAGGTATTTGGGAAACAAATTTCCTACTTCTAGCCAGACACTTCTTGGAATGGGTGCAGGATCATCTATGGGCACAGCTGCTGCTATACTTGAGGGGTCCCAGAACCCAGACACAGCTCTTTGAGCAGCCAAATGAGTATCTTCCCAAACCACTACCATCTCATTCGCTTTTTTTCAGCCTAAAATATTAAAATTAGCCCAAAGTGTTTTTAAAATTTAATTACACCCTTTGGAATCTGGGCTTTGGAAAACTGTTATTTCTCCATTAAATAAACCAATATCTGGAATACATACATACATAAATGTATATGTTTAAAATATGCTTGGAAAACTCACTTTGCTGTAACGTACAGCATAGTAGGAAAAATAAAGAAATTCATAGTTCACACGTTCCTTTTTTTTTTTAAGATTTTCAGAAAATACCTAGCAAGCTGCGATCTGTCCAGTTATGCATATGCTTGAATGCAAAACAAATCTTATCACTCGTATTAGTAGTAACACTATCAGGTAGGGAGAAATGAAAATGATTGCCACTTTTATGTCCTTATACTGTACACTCTTTTAAGATGGGTCTAGTAATGTTCTCTCTTCTATATAGAAGTAATAAATACCATCTTTAAGAGATAGTGATTATAATAATGATGCTCCCTTGCCAAAAGAAAAAATAACAAAGGTATTCTAAGTTGTATTTTTATCATGATAGGGAGATTTCAAATAATTTAGCTAATTTTAACTAATAACTACTGAGAATTAACATTATTATTTAATGCAATCAGTACTCGAATAGAACATAAATCCAAGGACTAAACACTGGGGACGACGTAAAAGAGATAAGGCTTAGAGATTTGTAATTCTCAAGGATCGAAAAGGGAGAACCCAAAGGGAATTAAGTGCTGGTTTTCTCAAATAAGGAATTAGATTTCCTTATTTCTTAAAATTACCCTGCAAGCCATATATTTTATGACATGTATATTCTTATACTATTCCAAAGTCTACAATGTAAGTTATATATGCATTTTCTACATTAAGACATTATTTCTAGCTTCTGTTTCTTTCCTTGAACATCAAAAGAAATGGTTATTTTGTTTTCATAGATTATTTGAAAATCTAAAATATATTTTAAATGTTTATCTATTATGAATATTCTATCAACTTATTCACTCTAATAAAAGCACTTAGCATTGTGGTTGCATTTGAGAAATATATAAGCACCATAAAACTTCACTTAATATGCGCTAGCATTTCTTCAGTAAACAGTGTGAAGTCAAATTCCTATGTAATTTAACAGTTGCTAGTAGCAGCACTCTGTGATATTAGTTGAAAATAGCTACTCTGAAACATGAAGCACAATGCAGAGAAATTATTCTATAGGTTTGCTCATTTCCCAGGGTTCTGTCCAGATTGAACCAACTGGTGCAGAAGCATGAACTTGAGAAAGAGCAGTATGAGCAAGCTCAGGTGTTGAGCTATTTTAGCTGTTTCTCTCTCCCCTTCCTTCTGTTCTTCCCCTCAGGTCTCTTGAAAACACAAATAAAAGTGACTAGCATTTTAAAATGCCAAATAACATAGAAAGTTATATAAAACAGTAGTCTCCAAAGTAGAATGCGAGAAAAAAATTACTGGAACTCTACCTATGGGCACTTATTATTTTGTTATTACTTTGTATTATTTTCATCTAAAAATAAAAAAATTCTGCTCAACCTGTAACAAATGAATGGACACTGGTGCTCAAATATCTGTATGGCCAGTGACTGCCTGTCAAGTATGGTGCACTTGAATTCTGATGAGAGAAATGTGTACACAGACAGACATTATTTCAGTAGACATTGCAGCTATTCTAGCTGATATCCTGGATTCAGCCCTGCTAGTTCACTGATTTGGAGAAGGAAAAGATAGGGATGCAGAGGGCTGAGCCACATTCAGGAGGAGCCACGTGTCCTCTGTAGCTATCAACCATCCAGAAGAAGGACTTCTAGACCTCTGGAAGGGTCTTTCATCCTGAGGACTGTGTTGAATGGTTGGGTAGCTGGACCTTCAGAGCCATTTTGATTTTTTCATTTTTGTCCATGTACCATTTAAATAGGTTTCCTTTCTTATCTCCCTCCCTCCTTTCTTCTTTTCTTCCTTCTTTCCATTTTCTTTTTTTTTTTTTTTTTTTTTGAGGTGGGGGACGGGCCAGTATTAGAGTGCTTACTTTAGCTAAATTATATCTGGGGGAAAATGAAACCTGCCTATATAAGTCACATAAGTTAATTCTCTCACACTGTTGTAACACACTTCTATCATGAGTTTTCACACTGAAGCTTCAGTTTTCACACTGAAGCTTCTATAAGAAAAGATGCTAGTAGATTATGAATTTTGTTGGCATTATATTGTTGTTAACTAAATACATTTTTATAGCGAGACATCAAAGTTTTCTAATGACTGCTCCATCAGTAAAAACAGTCTTTGAGAATGAATACCTCAAATATATATTTAAATACCTTTAAAGATACTAATGTAATATATAATTTATATGTGTATGTTAGTCACTCAGTCATGTCCGACTCTTTGTGACCCCATGGACTGTAGCCCACCAGTTCCTCTGTCCATGAGATTGTCCAGGCAAGAATACTGGAGTGGGTTGCCATTTCCTTCTCCAGGGGATCTTCCTGACCCAGGGATTGAACCCAGGTATCCCACATTGCAGGCAGACTCTTTACCATCTGAGCCACCAGGGAAGATATATACCTTTATATATGATATATAAATGTATACTTATATAGTACATAAATATTTATTAAATAATTTCAATATAAATAGATTGTTATACATTATATTTAATACACTATTTACTTACATGCCACTATTCTAATACATTGTGTGTTTTGTGAAACATAGAGTACAGTTTTTAAAGACAGAGTAAATAAACAGTATTATTAAAATTTTTATTCTATTCATCTATGAGAATTCAAACTTTCATTCTCTCATATGATGAATATTATTATTTTTTTTTCAGTTGCTAAGTCATGTTCAACTCGTTCGTGACCCTGTGGACTATAGCCTGCCAGGCTTCTCAATCCATGGGATTTCCCAGGCAAGCATATACACTGCCACTGATATTCTGAAAAGTATTAGTCAGCACCTAAGCATTGCCTCATAGCTCAGTTGGTAAAAGAATCTGCCCGCAATGCAGGAGACCAGGGTTCTATCCCTGGGTCAGGAAAATCCCCTGGAGAAGGAAATGGCAACCCACTCCAGTATTCTTGCCTGGAGAATCCCATGGACAGAGCCTGGCTGGCTACAGTGCATGAGGTCCCAAGAGTCGGACACGACTCAGCGACTAAACCACCATCACCACCAAGCATGAAAAAAGAAGCCTATCTAAGGATTTTTTTTTATTTTTGGAAAAGGAGTTTAGTAGTAGGGATTGCTTACACAGGAAATAGAGGAGCTAAGAAAGTGAGCAAGGGACAGTGAGGAGGCAGCTCAGAGATGAGCAAGTGTACCCACTCCAGTGTTCTTGCCTGGAGAATCCCAGGGATGGGGGAGCCTGGTGGGCTGCCGTCTATCAGACACGACTGAAGTGACTTAGCAGCAGCAGCAGCAGCAGCAGGACATCTGAAGAAGAGGGAGACCGGGGGCTAGACTTGCCTGGCAGAAGCTGGCCAGGAGACATAACCACTACCCGGGGCACTGCATAGACGAGGGAGGCTGGAAAAAATACTGCAGCCTCTGCCTTCCTTCTGGTCTTCACTGTGTGGCCAGAGCCTTCCACTGACAAACCTAGCCTCCGGCAGATGTCTGGACAACACATCCCAAAGTGTGTGGGGGGATGGGTGGGGGGAGGGTGGCTCTATCTGTAATACAGAGTAAATCAGGGCAAAGCATGAATATGGAAACGAGGCAAACCCACCCAGTTCCTGTGCCCAGAACTTCTCACAGTCCTCTGAATAGTCCCTGTTTTTCTCCTATCTCTATGTATTGGTGCATCTATACTCATCTGCCAGGAATGTCTTTCTTTCTGTTCTTTGCCTACCAACTTCCTGTATAGCCTTCAAGAATCAAGTCATTTCACAGACAGTCGTGGACATAGGATCACAGGCAATGTACTTAGTGCTGGGTTATCAGAACTATCAATTTCTTTTGGAAATAAGTCTATTTCCCGAACTTTTCTGAAAATTCAGTTTATATTTTGAGTTAGCATAGTCCAACAGTTCTGAGCAAGATTTCAGGACCCAAACTACCTGGGTCAGATCCTTGTTCTGCCCTCTCCTAGCTGTATAAGCTTGCCTCCATTTTTTCATCTGTAAACTGGGCAGGACAATAATATGCATACTGTAGGATTGTTAGAAGGATGAAATGAGTTAATAGTTTATAGGGCTGCCGTCTATAGGGTCTCACAGAGTTGGACACGACTGAAGTGACTTAGCAGCAGCAGCAGCATGTACAACAGTTTCTGGCAATAGTAATTTCTTCATCTGTGTTTGTTAAACTAAATATATGCATACTGAGTCACTCCTCTCTGGGCTTCCACAGCCTTCCATCCATATTTCCATTCTAGAATTCATGACACTGAACTGTAATCTGCACATCTGTCACTTCTGGTAGAATGTGGGCTCTTGCTAGAGAATCTATGATGAATCATCTTTGCGTTCCCAATGCAAAGAACATAAGAGATGCTCAATAAGTGTTTAATTAATTAATCACTTCATCTAAACCTCCCCTGGGTCATAAATCATGAAACGCAGTGATGCGTGCCAAAGGAAAGATATTTTAAAGAGTTCAGAGAAAAGAGGGATTAGACTACTGGACTTGACATTCACAGAGGAAGTGACTTCTAAGCTTTTTAAAATCAGCTAGGATTATACATATACAGCTAATCAGAAGAGCTGAGGGAAAATATGAGCAAAGGCCTCGAAGTGGGAAAACCTGGGGGCATGTGCAGAAGCAAGGAGAGAAAGGAGCTCAAGTAGACAGGATTCAAATAGTGGATGGAAGCAAAGTCATGGAAGGTGGGTAGGAAGGTCCATACTATAGGCCAAGGGCTCTCTACCTTTATTTCACTATGATACCCTGAACTGTCAACCCTGACAGTTTTTTGGTTTTCTTTTTCTTGTTTTAATAATGCAAGTGCCTGACTTGAGTTTTGATTTTGATACCACTTCAAAGGGGTATCCACTTCAAGAGGACTATCTTGAATAAACACATTGCCAGCCACACAACTAGATAAAAAGCCAGGCTCCCTCCCTCAACTGAGTCTCCTTTGTTTTAGAGAGCTTGGTTGATTTTGATAACTGACCATTTGGGCCACATATTTTTTTCCATGCTTTTTTAAAAAATACTTTTCCCTTTTAAAACTTATTATTTATTTATTTCATTTTTTGGCTGCACTAGGTCTTCATTGCTGCCCGTGGGCTTTCTCTAGCTGCAATACACGAGCTTCTCTTGTCACAGAGCACTGGCTCTGGGGCATGTGGGCTTCTGTAGTTGTGGCTTGCGGGCTCTAGAGCAGGAGCTCAGCCATTGTGGTGCATGGGCTTAGTTGCCCCAAGGCATGTGGAATCTTAGTTCCCAGACTAGGGATCTCACCTGCATCCTCTGCATTGGCAGGTGGATTCTTAACCACTGGATCACCAGGGAAGTCCCTCTTCCATGCTTTAAATTTCTGCTCTTAGTTTAAGGAGTGAGCCAAAATCCCTGGGCCCCCACCCTCAATTCCAATAAAAGCAGAACCCAAAGCCCATACACTCTGTCTCTACCCACAACCTCACCATGTGGCCCCAGGTGTACTGTGTAATTTCCAAGATCTATAAATAATTAACTTTTTTTCAAAGTGTCCTGATGATTATTGCTGAAGGGCATCTTGCAATCATATTAACTACAAGAGCTAGTCCAGCCAAAACATTGGCTACTGATAAGCTGAGACCCACACAAAACATACCCTTAATAGGTAAAAATTATACCCTTAATACTCACCTAAGCTTCAGTTCAGTTCAATTCAGTTCAGTCACTCAGTCGTGTCCAACTCCCTGCGACCCCATGAACTGCAGCACGCCAGGCCTCCCTGTCCATCACCAGCTCCCAGAGTTTATCCATACTCATGTCCATCCAGTCAGTGATGCCATCCAGCCATCTCATCCTCTGGCGTCCCCTTCTCCTCCTGCCCCCAATCCCTCCCAGCATCAGGGTCTTTTCCAATGAGTCAACTCTTCGCATGAGGTAGCCAAAGTATTGGAATTTTAGCCTCAGCATCAGTCCTTCCAATGAACACTCAGGACTGAGCTCCTTTAGGATGCACTGGTTGGATCTCCTTGCAGTCCAAGGGACTCTCAAGAGTCTTCTCCCACACCACAGTTCAAAAGCATCAATTCTTCGGGCGCTCGGCTTTCTTCACAGTCCAACTCTCACATCCACACATGATCACTGGAAAAACCATAGCCTTGACTAGACGGACCTTTGTTGGCAAAGTAATATCTCTGCTTTTTAATATGTTATCTAGGTTGGTCATAACTTTCCTTCCAAGGAGCAAGCGTCTTTTAATTTCCTGGCTGCAGTCACCATCTGCAGTGATTTTGGAGCCCCCCAAAATAAAGTCAGCCACTGTTTCCACTGTTTCCCCATCTATTTCCCAGGAAGTGATGGGACCAGATGCCATGATCTTGGTTTTCTGAATGTTGAGCTTTAAGCCAACTTGTTCACTCCACTAAGCTTACTCAAGACTAAATATTTTCCCTTCGTTACCATTCAGGAAGTCACATCTATCTCTCTATCCATCTCTCCATCTATCTCTCTGTCATGTATAACCTGAACCATTTTTAGTATCAAATGTTTTTAGTATCAAATATTCAAGGAACTCAACCAAGAATAATCATTGGAAGGACTGATGCTAAAGCCGAAGCTCTGGTACTTTGGCCACCTGATGCGAAGAGCTGACTCATTGGAAAAGACCCTGATGCTGGGAAAGATTGAAGACAAAAGGAGAAGGGGGCCAAAGAGAACGAGATAATTAAATAGCATCACCAGCTCAATGGACATGAATTTGAGCAAACTCCGGGAGATAGTGGAGCCTGGCAGTCTACACTTCATGGGTCGCAGAGTGGGACACTACTTAGCCACTGAACAGCAACAACAACATCAAATGTACAGATGTCCCAAGTTATTCTGTGCTTAAAATTGTTACTTCAGGTAATGGGTGACAATTGGAAAAATGAGTATGTTTAGATTAATCTTCAGGGAGATTATTGTGACAAAAATCTATATAGTACTTGTTAATAACGGTGTCTGGCGTAGTAACATGGAGGCAAGTTCTCAAAAATGATGGATGAAGAAAGAAAAACGAGGATAAAAGGCATGGTCAAAATTCTTAATTCAATAAGTGCAAAAGGATTATTCTGTACTTCATTCCAGCTAGAGAATTCATTCTAAAATCCGAGAATTGAGACTTTTCTGTAAGCGGCTTTGTTTTTCTTCCTTTACATGCATGGTGCACTGCAAAGCCCCTGAGAGCTGTCACTCGGCTCTGACCTACTTTGAAGCACGTTTCATTTTTGGCTGGGAGCTGTGAGAATGTACACTTCCTCAGGATAGTAAGAAATGCCCATCTTTGGGATTAAATCATGTTTCCCACAGAGGCACTCGATGGTGAATTGGTCTCAAATAGTCTAAATCCCTTGTCTTATGTGATGAGGTTGTTATTGTTTGGGTGGGTGGTGAGTAGCTCCAGGGATCTCTAGGTGAGGTACAGTCTACCTTTTGGTCCAAATTACCTTTCTGCCCTTTTACAAAATTCATACATCTCTCTGTCCCTCTGGCTCCTTCCTGGAACTTCTTTTCTCTATCTAACAGTGAAACTTTGTGACTTCCCCTGGCTGTGTTATCAGCATCTCTCTGTGCATTGGTCAGCAGGATGGAGATATTTCCTGAACCATTCGGCCAGTATATACAGTCTATCTGAGTACCAATTACCTCAAGCCTCACTCATAATAGAAGTCCCTTGATACTAGAGAAAAATGTTTTTCTGCATTTTATGCTTCCTTATTATGCTTGGTTTTTGCTTATTTGTTCTTTTTTAACTTGAGAAATTTCAATAGCTTCTTTGCTTTAAAAAAGTGTTTTATTCACACAGAAGGGTATTATTCATAGAAAGAGCTATGTAGAATTCCATTATGTTATAGTTCATCAGTTAGTGTAAGCAATTTCTTTGTGTTCTGATCTTGGTGTCTCCTTGCTTTCCTGGAAGGGCATGTGGTCCAGGATCACCTGGTGGCCAGCCTCCAGTGTGGCTCCCAATGAGTCTTCACTGGGACTCCTGGTATTTATGACTTCATGTGGTCCCCTTCCACATTGATTAACATCAAATATCATGAAAATGATGGAGTGTAGTTTCTGGGATTATGTCACAAAGGGTAGTATGGCTTCTACCTTGCTTGCTTGGAAATCATTTACTTTGGCAAATGCCAGTCATGTCATGAAGACACTTAATCAGCCCTGTTGAGAGGTCCACACAGTGAGAAAGTAAGGCTTCCTGCCAATAGCTAGCACCAAGCATGGGAGACAGCCATCCTGGAATTGGATTCTCCAGCTCTAGTCAAACCTTCAGATGCCTGCTGTCCCATTTGACAAACCCATGAGAGCCAGAACCATACAGCTGAGCCACTTTTGACTTCCTGATCTTTCACAATAACTGTGTGAGACAATAAGTATTTCTAACCCATAGAAACCCTGTTAGATGATTTTTAATTGTTGCTTCAAGCCTCTAAGCTTCCAGGTAATTTTCTTGGGGTAAAGGGGAGAGCTTCTGTTCTTAGCTCCAGCTGCTTTACACCTCAAGTGTCTACATTAAAAAATCTTGAGACTTCCCTGGCTGGCAGTCCAGTGGTTATGACTCTGAACTTCCACTGCAAGGGAAACTGGTTTGATCCCTGGTTGGGGGACTAAGATCCCACATGCCATGTGGCATGGCCAAAATAATAATAATAGTAAATAAATCTCTCCACTATGAGGACAAATTTACTTCCCAAAGCCTTTCTGCTTTACTTGTGAAAATATTCCTTCTATTACCATGCTTTTGACCATTACAAAGCATATAATGTTAGTAGAATGACAGAGGACGAGATGGTTGGATGGCATCGCCGACTCGATGGACATGAGTTTGAGCAAGCTCCAGGAGTTGGTGATGGACAGGGAAGCCTGGCGTGCTGCAGTCTATGGGGTCACAAAGAGTCAGACACGACTGAGCGACTAAACTAAACTACCCTGAACTGAATGTTAACTGACAGTAATTGGTACCCATGCCCCTCACTTTTCTTAGTAAGTTCTACTCTTACCTCTGTAAGGCCTGAGGAAGTAATCAATGTGGAGGAAATTTAATTTCAGCCTGCTGCAAAGGAAAAGAAAGACACACAATATATAGCTGTAAAGTTGATTTTTTTTTTTCTTAGAAGAAGATAAATTTCCTCTGGAGACCATTTTTGGTCTTATCTACTATGACATCAAGCCATTGGTACCATGTATTTTATATTATCTTCACAAATTTTTACTCTAATCAATAGATTGAGAGCTAAGAGTCCTGGGTTCAGATTTTAATTTTGCTACTTTGTGATAGAACAAAGTAATTTTTCTAGTCCTTAGTTTTATTGTCTGTGAAATGAAACCAGTAAAATCCATTTATTCATTCAGCCCATACTACATGTTTGTTTGTTTGTTTTTGGCCATGTGTTGCAGGGCTTGCAGGATCTGTTTCTGAACCAGAGATGGAACCCATATCCCCAGCAAGGGAAGGGCAGAGTCCTAACCACTGGACTGCCAGGGAATTCCCAGTCTGCATGTCTATTTAGTATCTTCTATATGCCAGTCCCTGCACCAAAGGTGAACAAGACTGGCATGACTTTTGCCTTCATGGACTTCACATCTTACATATAACTTCACATGACTTCATTTTTCTAATAAGTTCTGGCTGGGAAAGGCTCTACAAAAGGAGTCAGTTCAACACATATTTTTTTAACATCTATGACATTAACTCTGAGGTGCTGATTCTGTAGAACCATAATTAAATGACCCCAGATTAATAACTATAGATTGTATGTAGCTCCTTATACTTTGTAAGGCACTTTCTAATTATCATATGTGAGCCTCTCAAAAACTGTGATTGCTCAGTTATTAACCTGGACTATCCACTCACCCTCCTCTAACTTTGCCTTTGTTATATATTAGATTTCTCTATTCTTACATGCATTTCCCCAGGGCATTTATTCCACCTGTAATTAAACAGTGAACTAGGGAATTCAAGTTTGCCTCCCATTCTAGATTGGACCATAATCTGACTCATTGCTCTTTCTTAGTATCCAGAACAGAGAATGTACTCAATATTTATATATTTTGTACATAAATTTGTTTTCAATATTTTATATTTATGGATGAAGAACCTGAGTTGGAGAGGTTAAATGACATGCCTAAAGTCATACACTGAATTACGTAAACATCAGATTTAGGCCTACAGAAGATTTTGATGCTACTTGGGTTAGACAAGGTGTTTACACCATTGGTCCTATGCCTCCTACCTAGATTCTTTTTTGTTTTTTTAAGACTTTACTTTTTTTGGAGCAGTTTTAGGTTTGCAGCAAGATTGAGAGGAAGATCCAGAGGTTTCCTATAAACCCCTTGCCCTAGACATGCATAGCCTCCCCTATTATCAACATCCCCTACCAAAGTGTTTCATTTGTTACAACTGATGAACCTACATTGACACATCACTATCACCCAAAGTCCATAGTTCACATATGGTTCACTCTTCTTTGATTCTCTGTTTTGGGTCACAGCTTCAGCAGAAATAACAGCACACTGTGACAGAAATATTAAAGGGAAGACAAGAAACAGCCAGGTACATAAGCCCCATTGTTCAGAGGTCTTGCTCTCATGGCAGACTCTCTCAGTGAAAGAAATGTTGCCAGTGATAAGAAAAAAATAATCAAACCCCAAATTTAAAATTTTCAAGTGGAGTATTTTTAATATTAATCACAAATTAACTTAGCAGATAATTAATTCCTTTGAAAATTAGCTGTATTAAACTTAATTTTAAAAAAATATTAGAAAATGTGAAACATGGGAGACGTTTGCCTTAATATCTTGTATCTCTTACTATTTTCCCTGTCCCAATTACAGAATCATAATGAGTGGATTTGTCCAAATGGAAAATGTGTCTGTATAACAATAAAATTATATTTCTCTTTCCTCCTTGAATAGCTGGCTTCTTTGTTTAGAAAACTGTAGCATTTACTCACTTGCATTTTGTGTTTTTGCTCAAGTGTCAATTTCCCTGTAAAGTCTAACTCTATTGAAATATATTTGCCTGTGGCCATGCCATCTTTAAATTTTCCTTAATTTGCATGCACTTCATATCTCAATGCAAAGCCTAAAATGTCTGACACAAAGTCTATACATAACAATACTTTTGATTGACAGGAGGGTTTATTATGCATTGATATGACATCATATTTATGTATAACAATGACTTTTTGACTGACAACTAAGCAATGATAGAATTCTGGACACCTTCTATACATCATTTTTTATAAAACAAACTAAAATATCCAGATAATTGGCTGAATTTTTCAGTTTTCCCCAATTGCTTAGCGTTGAGTATGGGAAGACACAGTGAGATAGTGCCTCATTCTTTGCCTTTTCCAGTGGTGAAAGATACTTTGTCCCAACAGAACATCACATGGTTCCACTCCTTTTTTTTCTTTTAATGATTTTGTGTGTTAAAAGTTGGCAACTCTGATATTAAATGAATTGATTTTTAAAAATAGGCATGCTCACAACTGATCTGTGGAATATTTTCAAGAACCTGCTGGTAAGAAGAGAAAATCTTAATGAGATTCTGCATTTTGGTCTCATGAGAAAGCTCGTTCAGGAGGCATGGTGTCCAGTAGTGCACACCAATGCCAATCAATTAACACGTCTTGCTAGACATCTACCACCCGGTCAGCATTCAACACAAGAAGGACTTAGGGAGAGCCACCAGGCATTATGTAATGAACTGTTAAATAATGCAGTAGTCAGTAAGAATCCAGAAAAAGGCAAAGCCAGAGTGGACTGGGAAATATGGTAGTCTGCACTGTAAGAAACTCTGTGCCATCTGGACTTCTGTGCTAACCAGCTGGGTGACCTCAGGCAAGTTGCTTAACTGCTTCATGTCTCAGTTTCCTCATCTTTAACATGAGCTGAGAGTGCTCTCTCAGCTCTGTTGTTCTATTAATACAACTAGGTAAGGCAAGCTTCACAGACAAAGTTAGGCCTACACTGAGCCTGGAGAGTAGAAGTTTAAGCCAACACCAGTGACTATAACACCATGATGGGCATGAATGGATGAGTGAGGATGCCAGAGTCAGAAGGAGACCCTGCACAAATGCAAGAATGCCATAAAGTGACCCTGTTGTTCCCCAAATCAGAATCTAATGTAGCTCAATGAAAGAGTAGAATAGTAGCCTTTCAATAATAGAATGCTTGCTTATTCTCTAAAATAAATAAACAGTTTGAAAAAATGTTTTGGGTACTGGCCATCATCATGGTGAAATGATTAGAACTTCTATGTGACACCAAGCACTGGACTGTAACCATCAGATTGGGCCATCCTACTCAATTACTCCTCTAAGAAAGAGTTGCAAATAATGGGTTGATACTGCAGATATTAATCATTGTTTTCTCAGTTCTACAAGTTACCTGAGTTACACACATTTTCCTATTATGCAAAAGAAGTATGATAGCCAACTCTGTAACAATTCTGGAAATAATGAAGTGGGCATTAGTTGGGCTCTGGCCTTGAGAACACCTGGAAAAAATCAAAGATTCTACACTAACTGCTGGGAAAACTCAGTCCTTTCCCCACACTAGTGTGTAAGCCATAGAAAATTCTTGACACTCTTAACAAAAGTGACAACTCTGCTCTTTTTTTTTTTCATGTTCCCTCTTCTTTGATAAACTTAGACCCAGACTCCACTTTCACCACAATTGTCCACTGAGTGAAGAACAGATACAACCAAGCAATTTGTGTGCAGTAGTTTTTATAATGCACAATTTGTTTTCCTTTTGCCAAATAAAAGTTGCTTTAGAATAATTCTGCATTATTCTATTCGGAAACATTAGGCTCCATCTCACAATGGTTATTAGCAGTCAAAGTTCATCTTCAATAGTAATTAACAAAGAAAGTGACTTTGGCCTTTTCTTCTCAAGAGGAATTAAGATCAGTATTATACTCCAAGAAAAGATGATATAAAACAGATTCCACTTTATATTTATATATATATATATAAAGAAAAAAGGTGTGAATGAATGATTATTTCAGGTAAAAGTCATGATGCTCAAGACTATTTATATAGACTCAGAGGTAAAATATAAATAATTACCACACATTTTATTGTTTTTTTTTTTCCCATGGCTTATAATTAATGTAATTTGAGTGATGCTGGTTTTGGTTTTTGCATCTGCATCATGGGGAAAAAACACTTGACAATGCTGAAGTTAAAGATTTCATATATAAATATTTATATCCTTCAATAGCATGGGCTGAAATTTCCCCAAATCTGGAAATTCATATTTAGGATAGACAAAACTAGCTTAGCACTTCAGAAATATCCGCTGCTATTGTCTCCTAATGTAAATTAAACAACTGCAAGCAAAATAATAACACTCCACAAACCTAAATTTCTACAACTAGCACCATGGGGAGCCCTTGGAAGTGCAGTGGCTGAGCACCTGCGTCACTGCTGGCCGCAGGCCCAAGGCATCAGAGTGGGGAGTGTGCGGCAGCCAACACAGACTAGTTCAGGCACCCATGAGACACCTTCCAGAAATACTTCACGGAGGAACCTCGCCAGGTGCTGGGTCCTGCATGACCAGGTTTGCTGTTTAGATTTCAGGGTTGTTGTTTTTTTTTGGGTGGGGAGAGGGGAGATGCTGGTATCAAATAGTCAAACAGCAAAATTTGAGTATACATTCTAATAAAAATTTATTTTCATAGGCTGCTGAACTCTGGGCCAGTAAAATAACACTAGTAAAAATTAGAATATCTTCCCAGGCTTGAGGGACTCCAGTCAGCAGAGAGTCAAGACGGAAGGTCAGAAAACTGCAGAAGAAATCAGTTCGAATGCACATGTTATCAGGAAAAGCATGATGAGAGAGAGCCTTCAGTGTGGGCAGCGGCTGAATTGCCCACACCCCTTATCCCAAATTCGCCACACACTTTGGAACTGTGAAGAATGTTACTTTCATTGAAACTGTGGGGTCTTTGAAAAAGTATATTTAGAAACATGATCTCATACTCATGTTGGACATATGGAGACAAGCAAGTAAGAAGAAGGATGTGACTCAAGCAACCTGTGATTGGAAATAACCTTCAATTTACATACAGGGAATCCATCCCTAAATTCCACCCATGAGATGGTGTTGGGGGAAGCAGAAATGAAGCTCAGAGTGGTATGGGACTCGGGAAATCGTAAAAGTATTCCTTCTCTGCTCTTCCATGCCAATATGCATTCCTGGTTGCCACATAACACAGTGCGCAAGCTCCACACTGCCTTCCAATCAAGGATCAAAAGCTCATAAGGAGCAGTGTTGTATATCACACCATCTTCTCACTCAGCATCGTGTTTTTGTGCCTCAAAGAGGCTTAATATCTGTTTATGGGACCAAGAGAAAGAAAAAGTGACACTATCCCATTTGCTTTCAAATTGTTTTATCTCTTAGCGCTAAGACTTTCATTACAAAACAATCTCTGTAACATTTTTTTCATAATTTGTCAATTTGTTTCTCTGATATGCATAGGAAGTAAGACTATGTATTGTGCTTTTCCCATTTTATCCTTCTCCCATCATCCACCTTCATTAGTTTTATCGAATAAAGAATGATACTATAGGGACCTTCCTGGTAGTTCAATGGTTAAAACTGCTCTTCCACTGCAAGGGGTTTGATCCCTGGTTGAGGAACTAAGATTCTGCACGTTGCATGTGCAGCCAAAAAAAAAAGGCTCCGTTGGGAAGTGCCTTTGTTTAGCAGTCTTTCATTGCTCTGTTTCTATTCTTTCTCAGTAACTCTGTTGGTGCCTATGTATTCTAGTGAAATATCCTGGTAATTTCATAAACACACAAACACATACAAATCCACATACATGTACACACATGCACACACATGCATGCACATACACAGTTAGAAATTAGTTTTCTCAATGAGGCAAATGAGAATCACATCAAATTTAAACCCATGTATATGCTTATAAAAAATTTTAAATGAACATAAAGTATTCTGAATTCAAAGTAAATGGTAGAAAGGATGGAAACCTACAGCCTCCAGAGCCTGAAATATTATGATAATCATTTTCATAATTCAAATGAATACATAATTGTTAGACATCAACCGGGAAGATTTACAATTGGCTCAATGAAACCAAAAAATCAGTAGCAATCAGTATAGGAAAGTGTATCCTCCTATCTGAGGTAAATTAATTTTGTTACTGAAATGTCATTACGTTGTCATATTTCCATTCATCACTTATTCAAACATATCCACTTTTCATTCCTAATGTTTCATTGCTAAGATAATTGAACTTTGCAGTTTTTATCTCAAGCTTATATTACTTAAAAATCTCTGTGTGCATTATTACAATGAAAGGGCAAAGGTAGAAATGGGACTTATTTACTCTCGTGGTTTATGATTGCATTGAAGCTCACAATTGATTATAGCTTTCTAACCTCTCTTTTCCTACTCATTACCCTCTTCACTTTATACCAGTATTTCCAGCTATTAGACTATCTTTATTTAGAAGGCACAAAAGGAAAAGACCAAGAAGGATTTGAAAAAATAATATATTTTTGTTTTGATGTTTCAACTTAATGCAGGTTTGAAAATGCTGAACTGTCTAAGGTATACTAAATATTCATTAGGCAGTTTAGCTTTTACTAAGTTCTAAATGAAAATGACCCAGCAAAATCAAATTGAAATTTCATAGAGTACTTTTCAAGTATGATTCTAAAACACACATTAAACAAAATGCATTCATTTGAATGCAAGCCTCTCTCTTTCTCTAGAATACATACACACCCTAGAGTCTATTATGCTTTCAGTTCAATGCCTCCAAAATGTGTGTGGTGTGGATCAAATAAATAGTTCAACAGCTTTCATAAGCAAACAATCTCATGGTCTGGTATATCTACAAACCTCTTGTGCTATTTCTTCATGCTTCCCTTCTTACAAAGGTTAATGCAAATTTCATTCGAATTCAAGCAAAATATTCTGCACTATTTTTTACATAGACTAACCTGTTCAGAAAGAGCCTATCAGAATTTGTCCATGTGAATCCAATAGCCCTTTATGGACTTGTAGAAGATAGCAAAATGTGCTTGCTTTCAGCACTCAGGCTTGCCCTAAAATCATGGTAGTTGGAGCAGGAGGGACTTCAGAGATCAGGTAGGCCAACTTTCAGGTAGGGAGTTGGTGATGGACAGGGAAGCCTGGCGTGCTGCAATCCATGGGGTTGCAAAGAGTCGGATGTGACTGAGTGACTGAACTGAACTGAGGCCAACACCCTCAACTTTAAAAAATGTACAGTTTGCATACGTTTAAAATAGACTATTCTGTCATTTCAAAATGTCTTTCTTTACCTAATATCCTTTGCTTTGATACTTGCTTTATTTGATATTAATATAAGCACTCTAGTTTTCTTATTCCCTATGCTTACATGTTGCTGCTGCTCAGTTGCTTCAGTTGTGTCCAACTCTGTGCGACCCCATAGACAGCAGCCCACCAGGCTCCCCTGTCCCTGGGATTCTCCAGGCGAGAGTACTGGAGTGGGTTGCCACTGCCTTCTCTGTATGCTTATATATTTCATGGTAAATCTTTTTCCATCTTCTTACTTTTAATCTATGTCTCTGTATTTAAAATGTACCCATTTTAGGGAACCTATAGATGAGTCTTTCTTCTGATCCAGTCTGACAATCTCTGCCTTTTAACTGGAGAGGGTCCATATAAAATTAATGTAATTATTTTATGTTTGTGTTGTCTATTTTTCCATCTCATTTTTTAAAATCTTTTTTTCCCCTTTTTTCACCTTCTTTGGCTTAATATTTTAAAAATAAACATTTTATTTTAGAACAATTTTATACCTGGAAAAAAATTAATGCAATCTCTTTTTTCTACAGTTTATATTTAGAAAAAAAGTATGAAGATAACTGAGTGCCCATGCATCTAATAATCCAGGCTTTCCAGGTGGCACTAGTGGTAAAAAAAAAAACAAACCTGCCTGCCAGTGCAGGAGATATACGAGACGCAGGTTTGATCTCTGGGTCGGGAAGATCCCCAGGAGGAGAAGGGCATGGCAACCCTCTCAAGTATTCTTGCCTGGAGAATCCCATGGACAGGGGAGTCTGGTAGGCTACAGTCCATATGGTCACAAAGAGTCAGACACAACTGAAATGACTTAGCACAGTATATCTAATACCCAGTTTGCCCTATTACTAGCATCTGTATTTGTTATTAATGAATCACTATTGATACACTATTATTCGTTAAAGCCCACAGTTTATTCAAATTTCCCTAGTATTTATCTGATGATCTTTTGCTCCAGAACCCCATCTAGGACACTACATCACATTTAGTCATCGGGTCTCCTTAAACTTCTCTCAACTGTGACATTTCCTCAGATTAGTGATCTCGACATCTTAGAGAAGTACTACTCAGGCATTCCATAGAATGTTCCTCAACTGGAATTTATCTAATGCTTCACATGGTTAGACTGGAGTTATATATTTTGAAAGGAAGATCACAGCATAAAGTGTCACTTCATCACATATATCAAGGGTACATAGTATCAGCATGACTTATCACGATTGACGACGTTGACCTTGATTACCTGTTTGAGTCAGTGTTTGCCCGTTTTCTCCGCTGTAAAATTTCTCCCTTTCCATACTGTACTCTTTGGAAGAAAGTCACTAAGCGCAGATAACTCTTATGGAGTCGAGAGTTTTGGTCCAACTTTTTAAAGGCAGGAGGTCAACAAATTATTTGGATACTTTCTGCTCAGGAGATTTATTTATTCTTTCCTGTTTATTTTTTCAATCATATCATTCAGAACTCATGGATATTTATTTTACACTTTGTAACCCAATACTACTTTTTTTGTTGCTCAAATTGCTTTAGTTTTGGAGCTCTATTAGTTGGTTCCTGTGTCTACTTGACATACATATGTCCATCATTCTAGGGTTATTTTTGATGGTTTGTTTAAGCATTTTCTTTCTCTCTGGCACTACAAGATGCTCCAGACTCATTCTGTGTATTTCCTGCCTCAGTTCTGAAATCAGCCATTTCTCTAAGAAGCCATGGTTCTTTTTATTAGAGAATGGCATTAGAAACCAAGATCGACATGCTAGTGTACTCATTGCTACTGGGGTGTCATTGTTCTAGGCCCTCTCAGCTAACATGCCAAGGAAATATATGTGTATACTAACCCCACACACTTATAATATATATATAATATATATATATACCTGTGTATATATACACACATACCTATAATACATACATACACACACTAAGTGTGTTAAGTGTTAGTCGCTCACTCTTGCCCGACTCTTTGCGACCCCATGGACTGCAGCTCACCAGGCTCCTCTGTCCATAAGATTTTCCAGGCAATGATACTGGAGTGGTTTGCCATTTCCTTCTCCAGGGGATCTTCCCAACCCAGGGATCGAACCCAGGTCTCCTGCACTGCAGGCAGATTCTTTACCAAGTAAGCTACAAGGGAAGCACCCCCCACCACTGCCCCCAAAATAAAATACATCAAGGTGGACAGGCGACCCCCCAACCAGGGTCTTTAAACCTCCATGCCGGGACACGCTAGGTACCTGGAAAGGGGGAGGTGGGTGAGGGGAATGGTGCACCCCAAAGGCCACCGCCCCGACGTCGACCACCAACCACCGTGTCCCCACCCGCGGCACACACTAAGCTAAACATGAATTCCTACTAATGTCTCTAACTCTAATCCATTAGCACATGGATCATTCTAACCTCTTCTCCTTGCTTTGTGGATCCTCCTACTCCAATGTTGGCTTAAAACTCAACATTCAGAAAACTAAGATCATGGCAACCGGTCCCATCACTTCATGGCAAATAGATGGGGAAACAAAGGAAACACTGACAGACTTTATTTGGGGGGGCTCCAAAATCACTGCAGATGGTGACTGCAGCCATGAAACTAAAAGACACTTACTCCTTGGAAGAAAAGTTATGACCAACCTAGACAGCATATTAAAAAGCAGAGACATTACTTTGCTGACAAAGGTCCATCTGGTCAAAGCTGCAATTTTTCCAGTGGTCATGTATGGATGTGAGAGTTGGACCATAAAGAAAGCTGAGCACTGAAGAATTGATGCTTTACTGACAAACAACTAATCTCGAGAATATACAAGCAACTCCTACAGCTCAACTCCAGAAAAATAAATGACCCAATCAAAAAATGGGCAAAAGAACTAAATAGACATTTCTCCAAAGAAGACATACCGATGGCTAACAAACACATGAAAAGATGCTCAACATCACTCATTATCAGAGAAATGCAAATCAAAACCACTATGAGGTACCATTTCACACCAGTCAGAATGGCTGCGATCCAAAAGTCTACAAGTAATAAATGCTGGAGAGGGTGTGGAGAAAAGGGAACCCTCTTACACTGTTGGTGGGAATGCAAACTAGTACAGCCACTATGGAGAACAGTGTGGAGATTCCTTAAAAAACTGGAAATAGAACTGCCTTATGATCCAGCAATCCCACTGCTGGGCATACACACTGAGGAAACCAGAAGGGAAAGAGACACGTGTACCCCAATGTTCATCGCAGCACTGTTTATAATAGCCAGGACATGGAAGCAACCTAGATGTCCATCAGCAGATGAATGGATAAGAAAGCTATGGTACATAAAGACAATGGAGTATTACTCAGCCATTAAAAAGAATACATTTGAATCCGTTCTAATGAGGTGGATGAAACTGGAGCCTATTATACAGAGTGAAGTAAGCCAGAAAGAAAAACACCAATACAGTATACTAACGCATATATATGGAATTTAGAAAGATGGTAACAATAACCCTGTGTACGAGACAGCAAAAGAGACACTGATGTGTAGAACAGTCTTATGGACTCTGTGGGAGAGGGAGAGGGTGGGAAGATTTGGGAGGAAGGCATTGAAACATGTAAAATATCATGTATGAAACGAGTTGCCAGTCCAGGTTCGATGGACGATACTGGATGCTTGGGGCTGGTGCACTGGGACGACCCAGAGGGATGGAATGGGGAGGGAGGAGGGAGGAGGGTTCAGGATGGGGAACACATGTATACCTGTGGCGGATTCATTTTGATATTTGGCAAAACTAATACAATTATGTAAAGTTTAAAAATAAAATTAAAAAAAAAAAAAGAATTGATGCTTTAGAACTGTGATGTTGGAGAAGACTCTTGAGAGTCCCTTGGACAGCAAGGAGATCCAACCAATCCATCCTAAAGGAAATCAGTCCTGAATATTCATTGGAAGGACTGATGCTGAAGCTG
Organism: Bubalus bubalis; assembly: GCF_019923935.1. Classification (NCBI taxonomy): domain Eukaryota; kingdom Metazoa; phylum Chordata; class Mammalia; order Artiodactyla; family Bovidae; genus Bubalus; species Bubalus bubalis. The sequence goes on along the minus strand of NC_059168.1, from coordinate 40,602,575 downwards.
AAACTCTAATACTTTGGCCACTTGCTGCGAAGAGCTGACTCATTTGAAAAGACCCTGATGCTGGGGAAGATCGAGGGAGGGAGGAAAGGATGAGATGGTTAGATGGCATCACCAACTCAATGGACATGAGTTTGAGTAAACTCCGGGAGTTGGTGGTGGACAGGGAGGCCTGGCGTGCTGCAGTCCACAGGTTGGCAAAGAGTCGGACACAACTGAGTACCTGAACTGAACTGAACTGAACCTACTCCAACAGTGGACAACCTGGCTCCAATTCTTCATGGTTCATTTCAGTATACATGTGTAGCACTATCGGAATTGTTTACCCACACCCTCATGGGAAATGACTTGATCAACTAGAATATAGTGCTTATGTACAGATTCTTTTGCCTTTTGTCTTACAGACCCTACTCATTTCCAAAGCTACTAGGTCAGCAAATTTTTCCCATAGTCCCTTCAAGTAAAGATATTTTTAACATTTATAATAAAGATATATTGTTTTATTACATTCTGCATTCCATACTGGGATTCCACAATCTCCTACATGACTTTTTAAAATCTATACATGTTAAAATTTACTCTTTGTGCTTTGAAGTTCTACAGGTTTTGACAAATGTACAGTGTCATGTATTTGCCATTACAATATTATTTAGAATAGTTCCATTGCCCTGTGCTTCACTTATTCAACCTTCTCCCTCCCCCAAATTCTTGGTAACCACTGATCCTTTAACCGTCTATATTTTTTCTTTTGGGGAATGCCTTTTCTTTTGGAGAATGCTGGAACCACACAGTATATATATAGCCTTTTCAGATTGGCTTCTTTCATGGAGTATTATGCATTTAAAATTCACTCATGTATTTTTGTTTCATGATGATTCACTTCTTTTTATCATGGAATAATAATACGTAATGTGGATATACCACAGTTTGTATATCATTTTACCTACTGAAGGACATCTGGTTTCCTTCTAGTTTTTGCCAATTATAAATAAAGTTATAATCATTCACATGCAGGTTTTTATGTGGACATGTTTTCAGATCAGTTTAGTAAATTAATAGGAGTACAAGTATTAAACTGTATGTTTAGTTTTGTAAGAAACTACTAACCAATCTTTCAAAGTATCTATATGATTTTGCATTCCCACCAGTGAAGAACGAGAGTTCCTGTTGCTCACCCTCAGCAGCAGTTGGTATTGTCAGGTTCAGGTTATATTGTTTATTGGTTGGTTGGTTGGGTTTTTTTGCTCTTTCAAAAGATGTGTGTAGTAATATCTCCTTGGAGTTTAATATGTAATTATTGAATGACAGATAATATTGGGCATATTTCATTTTCTTATTTGCTATCTGTATATATTCTTTGGTGAGGTGTCTGCTTGGATCTTTTGCCTATTTTTCAACTGGATTTTTTGTTTGTTTTCTTTTTGTTGAGTTTAAGAGTTCTTTGTGTATTGTTTTAAATTTTCATAAATTCCAATTTATCACTTTTTTTCTTTCATGATTCATGCTATAGAAGTGAAGTGAAGTGAAGTCGCTCAGTCATGTCCTACTCTTTGCAACCCCATGGACTGTAGCCTATCAAGCTCCTCCGTCTATGGGATTTTCCAGGCAAGAGTGCTGGAGTGGATTGCTATTTCCTTCTCCAGATGTATCTAAAAACTCAAACCCAAGTTCACCTAGATTTTTTCTTATGTTTTGTTTAGGAAGTTTCACAAGTTTTTGTTTTACATTTAGTCCTATCATCCATTTCAGATTTATTCTTGTGAACGGTGTATAACCTCTGCTAAACTGACTTTTTTGCATATGGACATCCAATTGTCTGAGCAACATTTGTTGAAAAGATTATCCTCTTTCCATTGAATTTCTGTGATAGAATAAAGTCCCCCCAGGGTGTTTCACATCTTAATTGAATATTTAGGAAACATGTGAATTTTTTAGTTAACATGGCAAGGGGAATTAAAGTTGTAAATAGAATTACGATTGCTAATCAGATGATCTTGAGATGGAAAGACTATCCTGAATTATCCAGGTAGGTCTAACGTAATCACAAGGGTCTTTAAAAGTAGAAGAGGAAGGCAGAAGAAGAGTCAGAGAAGGAAATGTGGTCATGTAAGAAGTGTCAAATTGATGCCAAGAGATGAGAAAGATTAATTGTCTATTCTTGGCTTTGAAGGTGGAATTGATCTATGAGCCAAGAAACACATTACCTCTAGAAGTTGAAACAGGCAAGGAAATGGAGTTGGCCCTAGAACCCCTTTGAAAGGAACTCAGCCCTGCAGAAAACTTGATTTTAGCCCAGAGAGACCCACATCAGCCTTCTGAACACCAGAAGTACAATATAATAAGTATGTGTTGTGTAACCCACTAAATTTATGGCAGTTTGTTACAACAGCAGCAGTAAACAAATACTATTGCCTTTGCTCCTTCATTAGAAATCAGTGACTATATTCTGGTGGATCTATTTCTTTGCACTCTATTCTTTTCACTTGATCTATGTGCCTATTATTTCACTAATACTGTGCTATCTTGATTACTGTAGCTTTATAGTTAAGTCCTGAAATTGAATAGTGTTATTTTTTGTTGTTATTGTGGGATATTTTATAATCTTTTGACTTCTTATTTAAACTTTGAAGTAAATTTGTTAATATCTATAAGATAATTTTCTGGTGTTTTGATTAGAAGTATGTTGAAGATCAAATTGAAAAGACTTAACAATGTTGAATCTTCCAGGTCATGAACATGGACTCTATCTCCATTTATTTAGATCTGCTTTAATTTCTTTCATCAGAGTTTTGTGGTTTTCCACATATAGATCCTAAACATATGTTGTTACATTTATCCTTAAGGATTTGCTTTTTTTTCTTTTGGTATTATTGTAAGTGGATTTTTAAGATTCGTCAAATTCCGATAGCTCTTTGCTAGTATGTTGAAAAGCACTGACTTTTGTGTATTACATTGTGTCCTGTAGCCTCACTTATTAGGTCTATGAGGTTTGGGGAGGGGGTAGTTGTTGCTTTTGTGTTTTGTTTATTTTTGTGTTTATGGTTAATTTGTGGGTTTTTTTTTTTAACAATCACATCATTTACAGATAAAGACATTTTTTCTTCCTTTCTAATATGCATACTTTTATATCATTTTCTCATATAATTGAACTAGCTTTCAGATGAATAGCAGTGGCAACAGAAGATGCCCTTGACTTTTTCCCAATCTTAGAGATAAAGCATCTAGTTTATTATGATTAAGTATAATGTTAACTGTATGGTTTTTTGTAGATTTTTTTAAAATCAAAGTTGAGAAAGTTCTATTCCTACTTCACTGAGAGATTTCAACATGCATAGGTGTTAGATTATGTTTAATGCTTTTTCTGCATCAATTGATATAATCACATGATTTCTTTGCCTTCAGCTTGTAGATATAGTACATTGATTGATTTTCAAGTTTTAATCAGTCTCGCACATCTGGAACATGCTGTATGATTCTTTCTATACATTGTTGAAATTGATATGCTAATACTTTGTTGAGGATTTTTGTATCTATGTTCATGAGATATACTGGTCTGAAGCTTTCCTTTCTTGTAATATATTTGTCTGGTTTTGGTATTAAGTTAATTCTGGTCTCATACAGTGAGTTTAGAAGTTTTCTTTCTGTTTCTATTTCTAGAAGAGATTGTGAAGAATTGATATAATTTCATTCTTAAATGTTTGGTAGAATTCAATGAAGAAGACATTTGAGCCTAGTGCTCTTTTTTGGAAAGGGAAGGTTATGAGCTATTGGTTCATTTTTTAAAATAGATATTGGCTTATTCAGATTATTTCTTTCTCTTTGTGTAAATTTTGGAAGTTTTGTGTCTTTCAAGGAATTAGTCCATTTCACCTAAGTTATCAGATGTGTTTGTAGTATTTCTTTATTATCCTTTACATGTTCATATGATCAATATTGATAAGACCCATTTCATCTGGTATTGATCATTTGTCTTCTCTTTTTTGTTTAGTCAGCATGGCTTTGAAATTTAACAATTTTATTGATCTTTTCAAAGAACCAGTTTTTAATTTCATTTACCACTGTTCTATATTTTATAACTTCACTGGTTTCTGTTCTGATTTTTATTATTTCTTTTCTATTGCTTCAGGCTTAAATTGCTATTCTTTCCTAAAGTAGTGGATGGTTGACTGTTTTTAAAAGCCAGTGCTATCATTTTAAAATTTTACTTGGAGCACTCAGTGTATTTACATTTATCTTATATATATATATATAGAATTAGTTGCATCATTTTATCTTTCTATCTATCCCTTTCTATGATTTTTTTTTTTGCTCTTTTCTTAACTTTCTTTTAATAGACTATTTTTCTCATTTCATGTCACTTTACTAGTTTGAATTTATATTTTCTATTTCCATTTTGTAGTTTTTACATTAGGAAGTTAAATTTGCATTCATTTACATACATTTAATTTACATACCTAATACAGTCTAATTTTGGAGCTATAGCATCATTCTATAGCTGAAACTGCAGTACTTTGGCCACCTGATACGAAGAGTTGACTCATTGGAAAAGACTCTGATGCTGGGAGGGATTGGGGGCAGGAGGAGAAGGAAACGACAGAGGATGAGATGGCTGGATGGCATCACCGACTCGATGGATGTGAGTCTGAGTGAACTCCAGGAGTTGGTGATGGACAGGGAGGCCTGGCGTGCTACGATTCATGGGGCCACAAAGAGTCAGACACGACTGAGTGACTGAACTGAACTGAACTGAATATATTCTAAAGTTAATGAGTATTTTTCTCCTCTTTCCAAACAATTCAAGAACTTAGAGTCCTTTATCCCAGTCTCTTCTCTAACAGTAAATGTATTATTTTGGAAAATTTTAACTCCAACTTTTAAAAAATGGTTTTATATATTAAGTGTTATATTGTTATATGGTTATTTTATTTTTTATAGTTAATGTTGATCTAGATTTACTCACATATTTATTGTTTTCATTGCTGTTCATTTTTTAATCTGTAATCATTTTTTCTTTTGGACTGAAAGCATATCTTTTAAAAATATTCCTAGTAAAGATATGTTGGTGGTAAGATCTATCAAATTGAGAAAATTCTATATTACTATTTTATTCCTAATAGGAATAAATTTATCAGTTGTTTTTTTCTTCTGGAAAACATCTTTATTTTACCTTTTTCCTTGAATGATATTTTGCTGGCAATGAGAGTGTAGGTTGGCAACTGTTTTCTTTCACTCCATTAAAGATATTCCTCTGCCTTCTGTCTTCCATTTTGGTTGTTGGAGTCAGATGTCAGTCTAATTCAGGGGTCAGCAAACTATGGCCTGTCTGCCAAATCTACATCACCACCTGTTTTTGTAAATAAAGTTTTATTGGAACTCAGCCATGTTTATTCATTTGTGAATTTTCTATGGCTTTTTTTACTGCCATGGCAGAACTGAATATTTGCAAAAGAGACCATGGAGACTTCAAAACCTAAAGTACTTACTATCTGTCCCTTTACAAAAAAGTTCACCAATCCCCTGCCTATTATGACTCCATTTAATGTAATCAGTCTTTAAAAATGATCTTTTAGCAATTTGCAGTGCTCTGCAACTTTAGTATGATTTATCTAGGCACGGAGTTTTTTATTCTTGTAATTTGTTGTGCTTCTTGAAGGTATGGAGTATTGTTGGTCGTTGTTTCTGGCAAAATCTTGACTCTGGTACCTGTTTCCTCCTTTTAAAAAAGCAAATTATCTCATTCTATGCTCTATATCTGTAATATCAGACATGTAATTTTCACCTTTCTGTCTCTCCATTCTGAATTCCAAATAATCTTTCAGATTCACCTTCTAGTTCACTTATTGTTCCTCCAATTTAGTCTCCTGTGCAGTCAATATAATTCTCTGAATTTTTAATTTAATTATTATAATCCTATTCTAGAAGTTATCTTTGTTCTTTTCCCAAAATGTTTGTGTTCCTTTCTATATATTTTTTTCCTTACTTATATTTTCAAGCTACTCTCTTACCTCTTAAACACAAAAGCATGTTTTTCTCCATAAGCTGTAATTGATAATTCATGTATCTTTATAGTCCTTTTCTGCTGCATGTTATCTCATGTAGAACAATATCTATCAGATTCTTTGAGACCCGTTAATAGAGGTAAATTCCTCCAAAGAGTATCACATTTGCTTGTTTCTGGTCTTTATGGGCGTGACCAGCCCAGGACCACCTGAAACCACAGTGTTAGCCATTTGAGGATTTCTGGAGAACCTAGTCAATGTAGACCGGCCTGTAAGGTTTGGGGATAGGCAGTTGGTTAAAACTTTCAAAGAATTTTTTTCCTCTTTCACTAAACACTGTAGTTCAAGGCAGGCAAATTTCTTTGTCCTTTGGGTGGGGTGGGGAATTGGAGATTCAGGAAGGAGGACTCTCATCCTCTTACATAGGAACACTGCTGAGATCCTGACTTCACTAAGTTTTTATTTGCTTTGTAGTCATCAGTTAAGAGGTGGGAAAAAATTATTCAACACTTAGTTTCTAGCACAAACCTAGGATATTTCATTTGCAATATTGATGAAAATAAAAGCCTAAATCTCCTTATTTAAATGCATGCGTACTTGGGTCACATTCACCAGTGGCTCAGACGGTAGAACGTCTGCCTACAATGAGGGAGACCTGGGTTCGATCCTTGGGTCAGGAAGATCCCCTGGAGAAGGAAATGGCAACCCACTGCAGTACTCTTGCCTGGAAAATCCCATGGATGGAGGAAACTGGTAGGCTACAGTCCATGGGGTCGCAAAGAGTCGGACACGACTGAGCGACTTCACTTTCACTTTTCACTTTCGTACTCAGGTCAAGGATTTCCCTGGCAGCTAAGTGGTAAAGAATTCACCTGTAATGCCGGAGATGCAAATTCTAACCCTGGGTTGGGAAGATCCCCTGAAGGACGCTGGCAATCCATTCCAGTATTCTTCCCAGGATAATTCCATGGACAGAGGAGCCTGGTGGACTACATTCCATGGGATTGCAAAAGAGTCAGACACGACTGAGCCACTAAACAGCAACAATATACTCAAGTCTAAAGAAATCAAGTGACTTGACAGATCACACAGTTCTTCTTACCCAGAATAAAAAATTTACAGTTCAGTTTACAGTTGACACCAAATTTATTTTAAGAATGTTTTTCTTTAAAAGAAAAAAAAAAACAGCTTTTAAGAAAATTCTTTTTAAAGAATTTAGGATCAGAAAATAATAATTCCTGGGATAGAAATAAATATCCACCAATATTCCGTAGGATAGATTACTCATTAAGTCAATTAAGTATATTTCAGGCCATAGAAGTCCATCATTTGATTAAAGATTTTAATCAGATTTGCAGTCATTTCCACCTCAAATCAGTGTGCCTGAGACAAATGTCTTTGTTTCATTTAAAATTTTCCCAGCTGACCTACTTCCTAAACGCCAAGGGAATCACCAGCTGCTATCCCGGTATTTAAACCCAAATCGCTGGCATTATCTTTCCTTTCAAATCTTTCTTCTTCCACATATACTCTTTTATCAACTTTAGCAGCTTCCTTTGCTCTGTCAGTCCCTTGTTGGGGCCTGGTTACTTACTGATTAGAATATTGTCAGTTTCCTCTTGGTGTCCTAGTCCTCTATATCTGCCTATAAAGTTTCCAACTTTATAGAAAACACATGTACACATATGTCAACTACACACTCGCTACAATTAGTCTATATGTTTTGTTTGGGCAACTTTTATATAGAGAAAGTCTGCAATGTGATTCCTTTGGAGAAGAGGGTTCTAAAATTAGAGGGAATAGTAAGAGTTTTTTGCTTTGTATGTGGTTTTGTTTTACTTTTTTTAGTATAATAAATGTACCTAGTAGTACTTAGGTGATAGAAATTGTGGTATAAAGAAAATGCTTATTTTTACTGTCACAGCAGTGTGTCTATATTTCAGCCCTTTGTAATGTCTCTTCCACCCCCATATACCTTGAGTTTGTCCACAGTTCCCTCTTTAATATTTAGCCCTTGAATTTGTGATTTATTTCATAGGTCAGGACTTGCCACCTATCTTTTCATGCCATCAGCTTTCTGGCTCTTAAGCAAAGAAAAATTCATGCAAGTTTCATGCTCTCTACTCTCCTGTCAAGGTGGAAGATTGAACACAATTTCTGAAAAATAGGTTTTGCATTATTCTACTTTCAGAAATAATTTTCTAAATGTTGTCTTGAACCTTTCTACACACCTTACCTTTCTGTTCTATTTTTGTTGTTGTTTACCCTCTAAGCTAAACAACTTAGCCTCTAAGTCGTGTCAGACTCTTTGAGACCCCATGGACTATACCTCGCCAAGCTCCTCTGTCCATGGGATTTCCCAGGCAACAATACTGGAGTGGGTTGCCATTTCCTTCTCCAAGGGATCTTCCTAACCCAGGGATCGACCCCATGTCTTCTACATTGGCAGGTAGATTCTTTACTGCTAAGCCATCAGGGAAGCCCTCTGTTTTTTATGCTTGATTAATATTTTCCACACTGTACAATGCTCCTCTACCTTGTCTAGAGTCCTAGAATTTTCAATTCTTAGTCTCCACCTTATAGCCTTCAAACCCAAACCCTGGCTGTACTGATGGTTGTCTCTGTTTAACTGTATTCACTTTCAAACAACCATCTGATTCAAGGAATTGTCCAGAATGAAGCTCAGAAAGACATAGAAAGAGAAAATAGACAGGTCAGGCTAAGAGATACAGAAGACAGAGTGGGAAAATTCAAAACATGGAGTTGCAAAAGAAGATAATAGAGGCGATTGGAAAGAGAAAACACTTCAAGAGACAATGAATGTAAGACAAGATCCTCATCTTCTAAAAGAAGTACAGCAAACATCCATAAAGGTTAAATGAAAAGAAACACACCTAGATATATTACAGTGAACCTGAAGAAAGCCACAAAGAGAAAGTTTAAATGTAGCCAGAGAGAAAGGACAGAATATCTAATGAAGGATAATCAAATAGTCAATAGTTAGTTTTCTAATAAGACAGATATTTTTGAAGTGCTGAGAGAAAAGGGCTATTTTTTTGGACCTAACAGAAGCAGAAGATATTAAGAAGAGGTAGCAAGAATACACAGAAGAACTGTACAAAAAAGATCTTCACGACTCAGATAATCATGATGGTACGATCACTCACCTAGAGCCAGACATCCTGGAATGTGAAGTCAAGTGGGGCTTAGGAAGCATCACTATGAACAAAGCTAGTGGAGGTGATGGAATTCCAGTTAAGCTATTTCAAATCCTAAAAGACGATGCTGTGAAAGTGCTCCATTCAATATGTCAGCAAATTTGGAAAACTCTGCAGTGGCCCCAGGACTGGAAAAGGTCAGTTTTCATTCCAATCCCAAAGAAAGGCAATGCCAAAGAATGCTCAAACTACTGCACAATTGCACTCATCTCACACTCCAGTGTTCTTGCTTGGAGAATCCCAAGGACAGTGGAGCCTGGTGGGCTGCCATCTACGGGGTCGCACAGAGTCAGACACGACTGAATTGACTTTGCAGCAGCAGCAGCAGCAGCACACACTAGTAAAGTAATGATCAAAATTCTCCAAGCCAGGCTTCAGCAATACGTGAACCATGAACTTCCAGATGTTCAAACTGGTTTTAGAAAAGGCAGAGGAACCAGAGATCAAATTGTCAATATCCTCTGGATCATCGAAAAAGCAAGAGAGTTTCAGAAAAACATCTACTTCTGCTTTATTGACTATGCCAAAGCCTTTGACTGTGTGGATCACAACAAACTGTGGAAAATCCTGAAAGAGATGGGAATACCAGACCACCTGACCTGCCTCTTGAGAAACCTATATGCAGGTCAGGAAGCAACATTTAGAACTGGGCATGGAACAACAGACTGCTTCCAAATAAGAAAAGCAGTATATCAAGGCTGTATATTGTCACCCTGCTTATTTCACTTATATGCAGAGTACATCATGAGAAAAGTTGGGCTGGAGGAAGCACAGGCTGGGATCAAGATTGCTGGGAGAAATATCAGTAACTTCAGATATGCAGATGACACCACCCTTATGGAAGAAAGTGAAGAGGAACTAAAAAGCCTCTTGATGAAAGTGAAAGAGGAGAGTGAAAAAGTTGGCTTAAAGCTCAACATTCAGAAAACGAAGATCATGGCATCCGGTCCCATCACTTCATGGCAAATAGATGGGGAAACAGTGGAAACAGTGACAGACTTTATTTTTCTGGGCTCCAAAATCACTGCAGATGGTGACTGCAGCCATGAAATTAAAAGACACTTACTCCTTGGAAGAAAAGTTATGACCAACTTAGATAGCATATTAAAAAGTAGAGACATTACTTTGTCAACAAAGGTCCGTCTAGTCAGTTCAGTTCAGTTCAGTCGCTCAGTCATGTCCGACTCATTGCCACCCCATGAACCACAGCACATCAGGCCTCCGTGTCCATCACCAACTCCCGGATCCACACAAACCCATGTCCATTGAGCTGGTGATGCCATCCAACCATCTCATCCTCTGTCATCCCCTTCTCCTCCCGCCTTCAATCTTTACCAGCATCAGGATCTTTTCCAATGAGTCAGCTCTTGGCATCAGGTGGTCAAAGTATTGGAGTCTCAGCTTCAGCATCAGTCCTTCCAGTGAACACCCAGGACTGATATTTAGGATGGACTGGTTGTATCTCCTTTCAGTCCAAAGGACTCTCAAGAGTCTTCTCCAACACCACAGTTTAAAAGCATCAATTCTTTGACACTCAGCTTTCTTTATAGTCCAACTCTCACATCCATACATGACTACTGGAAAAACTGTAGCCTTGACTAGACGGAGATAAGTCCTGGGTGTTCATTGGAAGTACTGATGTTGAAGCTGAAACTCCAATACTTTGGCCACCTGGTGTGAAGAGCTGACTCATTTGAAAAGACCCTGATGCTGGGAAAGATTGAAAGCGGGAGGAGAAGGGGATGACAGAGGATGAGATGGTTGGATGACATCACTGACTCAGTGGACATGAGTTTGGGTGATCTCAGGGAGTTGGTGATGGACAGGGAGGCCTGGTGTGCTGCAGCTCATGGGGTCACAGAGTCAGACACAACTGAGCGACTGTACTGAACTGAACTGAACCTTGCAATTTATACCCAGTGGAAAATTTCCAAAAACAAGACAAAATAAAAGCAAGAAAAAGACTGGATTTTCCATAAACAGACCTCTAGTAAACTACCTTCAGAAGTCATTTATAACTTAATTCAGAAAGGAAGAATGTCTGAGATAATGAAGAATTGTAAGCAATAGAAATGTTTAATATACAGGTAAATTTGAACAAAATCTGATTGGATAAAATCATAATAATACTCTATTCATTTTTTATTTATGCCATAACAATTGCCACAAATATGGCTTTTAAAACCACAGATTAATTTTCTTGCAGTGCTCTAGGTTAGAAGCTGATGCAGTTCTCACTGGTCTAATACCTTGGTGTGTGCAGGACTGTATTCTTTCCCAGGGGCTCTAAGGGGAGAATTTGTTTTCTGCCATCTGCAGCTTTTAGAGGATGCCCACATTCCTTGGCTCACAGCCCTCTTTCTCCACTTTCAAAGCATCTTCCTGAGCATACTCTGTAGTCACATCTCTGTCTGATCAAGCCAGGAAAGTTTTTCTTTGCTTTTAAGGATTTATGTCATTTGATCAGGTCCAGGATAATTGCCAGGTTGATCTCCCTATTTCAAGATCCTTAACCTTAATAGCATTCATAAAATCCCTTTTGTCATATGAGGTGGCATAGTCATAGGTTCTGGGAATTAGGACATTGACATTCGAAGGGAGAGAGTGTACTGCCTACCACAATGCTATATAATTTTTGGAGTTCATGCTCTTCTGGATAAAAATATAAAACCACATTGAAAAGCACTAAGTATTGAACAAATGAGTAAGAAGAAGCCTTAATATGTTAAGGATATTAATTTCTTCTCCTGTTTATCTATTGTTTCAAAGTGAAAGTGAAAGTTGCTCAGTCGTGTCCGACTCTTTGTGACCCTGTGGACTATACAGTCTATGGATTTCTCCAGGTCAGAATACTGGAGTGGTTAGCCTTTCCCTTCTCCAGGGGATCTTCCCAACCCAGGGATTGAACCCAGGTCTCCCGCAATGTAGGTGGATTCTTTACCAGCTGAGTCACAAGGGAAGCCCAAGAATACTGGAGTGGGTAGCCTATCCCTTCTCCAGAGGATCTTCCCAAGCCAGGAATCGAACTGGGATCTCCTGCACTGTAGGCAAATTCTTTACCAACTGAGCTATCAGGGAAGCATTGTTTCACAGCAACCCAAGTAAAAATCTCATGAGGTTTTCCATAAATTTATGAAGCTAATTCTGATCTATATGTGGAATAGTGAATGTCCAAGAAAGGCCAGTAAATTCTCAACAAAGTAGAATGAAGTGGGGATTCTTGTCCTGCTACATCATAAGATTTATCCTAAAGTTGCAGTGATTAAAACCATGCAGTACTGGCAGGAAGAGATAACAGGAATAGAATAGAAATTCTAAGCATCTTTCCACCCATATTTGAAAACTTAATATTTGAAGACGTGGCAATACAGGTCAGCAAGGCAAGTCTGGACATATTCAATACTTGGAGCTTAGACTATGGTTTACTGATGAGTTAGTTAGTGTTAGTTTCTCAGTTGTGTCCAACTCTTTGTGACACTGTAGCCTGCCGAGTTCCTCTGCTCGTGGAATTATCCAGACAAGAATATTAGAGTGGGTAACCATTTCCTTCTCCAGAGGATCTTTCTGACCCAGGGATTGAACCTGGATCTCTTGTATTGCAGGCAGATTCTTTACATCTGAGCCACCAAGGAAGTCCATGGTTTACTGACTGGAGGCAATAAATTACATCTTTCTTTCCTGCTGCTGCTGCTGCTGCTAAGTCGCTTCATTTGTGTCCCACTCTGTGCGACCCCATAGACGGCAGCCCACCAGGCTCCCCCGTCCCTAGGATTCTCCAGGCAAGAACACTGGAGTGGGTTGCCATTTCCTTCTCCAGTGCATGAAAGTGAAAAGTGAAAGTGAAGTTGCTCAGTCGTGTCCGACTCTGTGCAACCCCATGGACTGCAGCCTACCAGGCTCCTCCATCCATGGGATTTTCCAGGCAAGAGTACTGGAGCGCCATTGCCTTCTCTGTCTTTCTTTCCTACCATACAAAAAAGAAAAAAAAATTAATTGCTATGGATATGTTTTCTAAGCCAGGTATGCTAGCTTCCTTAACTCCCCAGGTTAGGATGAATCAACACTAAAAGGATTTGTTTCTTATTTGTGTCACATACCAATGCCTGTTTGTGGGGGCAGATGTGTTGATGCTCTGATCCTCATTGTCATTCAAAAACCTGGCCTCCTCCTTACCAGTGGCTCTGCTGTCCTTTTAATTTAGTTCTCTGATACTTCCCATCTGACTGGCAGATAGGGCAAATAGCATTGAGAAAATTTTAGGGCCCCAAACACACTCTCATGGCTCTACCAAACTACATATCTGGCTAGAAGTGTAGTCTTTTTTTTTTTTTTGTACCAAATAGAAAAAAATGAAATGTGTCTCTACTACATAAGTGGATTAACTAGTTAAATGTGAAGGCAATTCCAAAACTTAAAGAAAATATAGAATATTTTTAAGAGCTCAGATCAGGTAATATTTTCTTAAACAAGACAGATAAATATAAGCCATATGGGAAGAGATAGATTCTAACATATTAAAATTAAGAAAATTTGTTAATGAATAGATAGCGTTGTATGTCTGCGTTAGTCACTCAGTCACGTCCAACTCTTTGTGACCCTTTGGATTATAGCCCACCAGGCTTCTCTGTCCACGAGATTCTCCAGGCAAGAATACTGGAGTGGGTTGCCATTTCCTTCTCCAGGGGGTCTTCCTGACCCAGGTATTGAACCCCTGTTTCCTGTGTCTCTTGTATAGCAGACAGATTATTTACCCACCGAGCCATCGGGAAAACCAATAAATAGTATAAAGGAACCTAAGTGATAAGCCACAAGATGGAAAAAGTTATTCATTGCATGTAAGAGGCAAAGGATTTAGTTTCCAGATTATATAAACAAGTACTAAAGATCCTCTGGGAAAAATAAAAATCCAGTAGTACAAAAAAAGGCAGCATACATGATTTCAAGGAGATGAAATACACACAGGCAAAGAACATAAGAAAAAAAAATGTTCAACTCCTTTATTTGTTAGGGAATTGCAAATTGAACCTCAGTGTGGCTTTAATTTCATACCCATCATACCCATTAAATTGGCAAAAGTTGAAAAGTCTGACAAGATAAACCACTAATAAAGATGCAGAGAAAAGGCAACTTTTAAAATGATGCTGGTGGGTATAAATATTGTTGCAATTGCATTAGAAAACAATATAGAATTATAAAGTGGAATAAAATCTGGCAATAAAATTCAAGGACAAAAGACAATCAAATCACTCACAGATGTCAATCAGGAGATATATTCAGCGGTGTTCAGAGTAGAATTAACTAAAATAGTAGAAAAAAACCAAAATAGTAAATAACCCAAATGTCTAGGATAAATAAAGTAGATGCATGTGTGGTCAGTCACTAAGCTGTGTTTAACTTTTTGTGACCCCATGGACTGTAGCCCACAAGGCTCTTCTATCCTTGGGATTTCCCAAGCAAGAATACTGGAGTAGGTTGCCATTTCCTTCTCCAGGGGATCTTCCCAAGCCAGAGATTGAACCCACATCTCCTGCATTGACAGGGAGGTTCTTTATCACTCGAGCCACCAGGGAAGCCTAATAAAGTGGGTACAGCCATGGAATCCACAACAGTGAAAGTGCATGAACCATAACACACACACATTTTAAAAACAAAGTTGAGTGAATGATGAAAATTACAGAGTATATATACATATAATTTGATTTCACCTGTATGAAGTATGCTAAGTCACTTCAGTCATGTCCGACTCTGTGTGACCCCATAGACGGCAGCCACCAGGCTCCCCCGTCCCTGGGATTCTCCAGGCAAGAACACTGGAGTGGGTTGCCTTTTCCTTCTCCAATGCATGAAAGTGAAAAGTGAAAGCGAAGTCGTTCAGTCGTGTCGACCCCATGGACTGCAGCCTACCAGTCTCCTCCATCCATGGGATTTTCCAGGCAAGAGTACTGGAGTGGGATGCCATTGCCTTCTCCGTGTATGAAGTATAAGAACAAGCAAAACTAAATTGTTTTAGGATACATATGTATGAGGCCAAAGTATGAAGAAAAGCAAGTGAATGAAAAACACAAAATTTAGATCTGTAGCTGCATTTGGGCACGATAGAAACCAGGATGATACATCAGGAAAAGGAAAGCTGGTGATATCACACCTAACTAGGTGGTGAAAACATTGGTGTTCATTTTATTATTTTTCTTTAAATTTACTTATTCATAATATTAGAGTAAAATATTTCACAATAAGAGATGAAAAAGGAAAGAATTTATTCAATAAATATTTTCTGATAAACTAAAAATATTCTTTAAAAGCATAGTACTCTGGCTGCTGCTGCTACTGCTAAGTCGCTTCAGTCGTGTCTGACTCTGTGTGACCCCATAGATGGCAGCCCACCAGGCTCCCCCGTCTCTGGGATTCTCCAGGCAAGAAGACTGGAGTGGGTTGCCATTTCCTTCACCAATGCATGAAAGTGAAAAGTGAAAGTGAAGTTGCTCAGTCATGTCCGACTTGCAGCAACCCCATGGACTGCAGCCTGCCAGGCTCCTCTGCCCATGGGATTTTCCAGGCAAGAGTACTGGAGTGGGGTGCCATTGCCTTCTCCAAGTACTTTGGCTAGCAAATGAAAAATATGTGTTAGGATTTATTACACTGCCATTACATCTTCCTTAAGTCTTCATTTTTTGCCTCTAATTTATCTTCTCCCCTTTGACTGTTTTATTCTTCATTCCTGCTACCACTTGGTAGTCTAATTCTTATACTCTTCTGATGGGAGCACATATATCTCAGGACCAGGAATCCTGAGACAAAAGGAACTTGGATCTGGGAAAGATTGCACTAAGTATGTAACATAGGGAAAGGGTAGGACTTCAAATGAAGCTGTAAGTTTAATATCTGAAAGTAATTGGCCTTTAACTGCAATAAATTGACTGTAGGTTGCAAAGTGAGCCTTGATAGGAACTGTTGAGTAAAAGTCTGGGACTCTAAGTACAGGAAAAAAGAGCAAAGCCAAATAGGATTACAGACTGTATATAATTATATTAAAATAAATTTGTATTATGGCTATGTTAATAAAATAGTTTATAGAAACCTATGCATCCTATGATTGGGATTTCTCTGAATGTGAGAAAGATAATAAGAAAGTAATTTGGTTCCATAAACTAACACTATGCAAAATTTGTATCCTAAAAATCTTTATCGAGTTCTTAACAGTGGAATTTCCTTAAGAGTAGATGTAGATTTTCATCGATACTCAGAGTAAGGAGAACACACCATGCTCAGGATTCTAATCTCCAAAGATTTACTGCTTCTTGGTCTTTTTAGTCTGGGGTTGGAGTGGTTTAACAGCTCTTGAAGACAGGATACCACCAAGTACTAAAGGCAGGTAATAGGGCATATCAGTTAGAGAAGCAAAGTCATTCTGAGATTATATGTTTATATATACACATAAATATGCATAAATGTATGTATACATGTAATTTTGTAAGGGATTTACTGTTTGTTATTCAGTTGCTAAATCATGTCTAACTTTTTGCAACCCCATGGACTGCAGCACACCAGGCTTCCCTGTCTCTCACTGTCTCCTAGAGTTTGCTCAAATTCATGTCCATTGAGTCAGTGATGCCATCCAACCATCTTATCCTCTGTCACCCCCTTCTCCTCCTGCTTTCAATCTTTCCCAACATCAGGGTCTTTTCCAATGAGTCGGCTCTTCATTACACAATTATGGAAGCTGATTGAATAGTCTACATTAGGCTGTTGCCTTAGCCACTGATGCTGGAATTTGAAGTCTGTAGGCAAAGCAGAGTCAGAAAAAGAAGACATAAGTGGGAGAGTACAAGAACCAAGCTGGAACCCACAAAAACAAATACCCGCTGGCCATTCTCATTGCTCTTATGTGATGATATGAGTGTCTGCAGGAGAAGCTAGTATTCTTCATCACCTGGCCCCAAGAGTGGAGAAGTTAAAGAATTAAGGAGAAGGTGGAACCATTGCAGGTCTCACTACTGACCCATGCCAATGAGATAAGCCAGTAGATCAACACACTTGAGTTTTTACAACAATGGCTGCTGCTTTGCTTCTACCTTCCAGCTCTTGTATAAGAGCTTCTCTTGTAGCCAATTCTAACTGGCAACACAGTTGGAAAGGAATTCTGGGAAATATAGTTCAGTCTAGCTGAGTTGACACATTACAAAGCCACCACAGTGCACCGCTGTTGACTCTTCAACAACATGGGGGTTAAGGGCACACACCCTCCCTACAGCTGAAAATCTGCCTGTAGCTTTACAGTCAGCCCTCCTATCCGTGGTTCTGCATCCACAAATTCAACTATCCATGGATCAGTGTAGTACTGTAGTATTTATTGAAAAAAATCTACACGTAAGTTGACTCAGGAAGTTCAAACCCATGTTGTTCAAGGGTCAACTGTACTTTTCATCTTGGCACCCTGACATATCGTCTTGTTTGTCACTCAGTCATGTGCGACTCTTTGAGACCCCATTGACTGGGGTCCTGCCAGGCTTTGTTATCCATGGGATTCTCTAGGCAAGAATACTGGAGTGGGTTGCTAGTTCCTTCTCCAACATATCTTTTTAAACTATACTTAATCTCCAAAGAAAAGCAATAGGAAAGTTATGTATAACATGATGCACCTGATCTGCACACAACCAAAGCAGGCTAACACTTTCCTCAGAAGACTATATAAGGTTTCTGTTTCTTGTCTATGACTGATATTCATTCTTTTTCTAGTAAAAGAGTTGGGAAACTATGCCTAAAGGCTAAATTTCGACCTGTTTTTGCATAGCCTGTGAGCTAAGAATTTTCTTTTTTAATATTTCTATAACAATTTGATAATACAAATATAATGTTAAAATATCAAATAAAATGTAAAATAACATTATATATTTTATAATGTTTTTAAATAAAGCATTTTCCAAAAAAAATATGCAGCAGAGACTATGACCCACAGAACCTAAAAAAGTCAAAATATTTACTATCTGTCCCTTTGATAAAAAAAATTAGTTATAGCCAATTTACAATCTGATTATGCTATAATTGAAATATTGAGATATAAAGTTAACTACTGTTAAGACATCTTGTATTAGATGGTAAAGGGATGAAAGGGGAAGTAAACAAAAAATATTTGGTCAACATATACACAAACATATTTCATATCAAAATATGTAAAATTACTCATAACAATTACAGTTCTCATTTCTGCACCTGCTCACTTGGTCATAACTAGCATTTATAACCACCTCCTTTCTCAACCTAACCTGTAATCCCTTTGCTAGCAGTTCAGCTGGTCATGGTTCCCTGTCTGGTAGGGGAACCTAATTTTATCCCTGAAGGATTTGAGCTGGTAACAGCCCTGACTAAATTGAGTTGTGGTCGTTTTCCATTTCTTTTAATCACAGAGCATAGGAATTCCTGCTGAGGATCTACATTCCAGACACATTCCTCCATTTCTGTGGTGCAGTAACCACCCAACTTCCTGGATCAACTACCCCAGCTTGTGACTTCTTGACTGATTGGTTCACAAGCATGTGAACTCAAAGTGACTAGGTGGAAGTTTCAGCTTCCCATTCAATGGAATCATTGTGTCCCCGTGGTGGAAGCCATCTTCTCCTTGAAAATGAGATCTCTTAGATTAAAAAAACCTAAAACCATAGAAATGGGAAGCAAAATTTTTGCTGTAAGATCACTAGGGGTAATAGAGAAATCATTCTCATTTCCACCTCTTAACTCCTGGATCTGTGAATTCTGGCTATAAGAGAAACAGGATCATATATTGGATGTTTAACTACATCCTGAAGGACATTGCTTCAGCTTGACAAGGTATTGCCACTCGCTGACCAAAACAGAGTCTCAAAAGGCCATTCCACCATTCTATCAAGCCAGCTGCCTCAGTATGTTGGAAATACAGTAAAAACAGTAAATTCTATAAACATTCCTTGATTACCACATTTCATTTGCTATAAAATTACTTCCTAGGTCAGAAGAGATGCTATGTAAAATCTCATGATGGTAGATAAAACATTCTGATAGCTTTGCCACAAATTTACAGGTAGGGAGTGAAGTCCATATCCAGAATAACCGTCTATTCTGTTAGAAGTAAGTGCTGCCCTTTCCATTATGGAAGCAATTTAATATCAACTTTATGCCAAGGAGATACATCCCCACCAGAGGAGCTGTATCAGGGTTTCTGTGTTTGTCTTTGTTGTTGGTTGCTACACACTCGGGAAAAGCTGTAGCCAAATTGGCCCTGGTGAGTGAAAGGCCTTTCTGAGCTTGTGTAAAAGGTGCATCCTTGCTGTTTTGCTCATGAAACTGTTGGGCAATAACAGGGATGTCTGGGGAAGGAGGCTAATTGACATCTATATTTTATGGTCATTTTATCTACCTGATTATTAAAATTTTCTTTACTAAAGTCACCTTTTGGTATGCATTCACATGGATGTAAATATCTTCACATTGTATGCCCGTTTGGAGAGGTCTGTTCTCATACCTCTTCCTCAGACCTCTTCCTCCTCAATTTTCTGATTGTGTGCCATCCAAGTCTCTGGCCATCCAACCATAACCTATGTGTCAATGCATATCTATACCTCCACCATCTCTCTTTCCAGACAAAATGAACAACCAGGTACACTGCTCCAAGTCCTGCCACTTAGAGGACTTCCCTTTACCACCATCCTTCTGCGCCATCCCAGAGTGAAGCTGAGGTGCTACAACCGTTCACTGTTGTGTATTGTCTGCATGTCATGCAGAATAATTGCACAGAAAATCAAGTGTTTCTTCTTTAGTTAACTGGTTATGAAGAACTCTACATGAGGTCATGGGTGTGGACTGAGAAGGAAAGAGAGGCCAAGAAAGAAGCCACAGTCCTTTCATAACCTAATCTTAGAAGAGACATACCATCACTTCTGGTGTACCTACTGGCCACACAGACCTACCCTGGAATAATGTGGGAGGGGCCTACTCAAGCGTATGGGTACCAAGAGGCAGACATTATTGAGAAACATCTTAGAGGCTGGCTACCCAAAAAAGGAGAAAGCAAAGTTAGCCATGTGACCTAGAGTCATTTACCAGATATGATATGGAAGATTTCAAACTGTGACTGAGTACATTTTAAAAGACAAAGATTGTGACTTTTTTTTACTTGGATTCAGGTGCTATAGAGTCCATACTGATTTTTTAATCTGAAATTTGTTCATGTTCTCATCTTCTTTGAAGGTTAGGGCTCACTGTTGATGTCTATCTTCATACTTTCCTTAATAGACTGCCAGACCTGATGAGCTGCTTCAAAAGACAATCCTTTACTTGATTGGCATTAAAATATCCAAACTTGATTGGTTTGCTTTTAACACTCTTCCACACACCCTCACCTGCAAACTTAGTCTTAAAAAGGCTTAATGATATGTACTACTTCTAAGTCAATTAATTTTGTTTTGGAATAGTCTTTGTCTTTCTTGAAATAGCTAAAACACTATATAAATTTGGTTATGGAAATTAATGCACAAGATAGGCATTAGATCTCTTGTTCATCTATACAGCATCTATCCACTCATTTATTCTTTAAGTAGTACAGTGGTTCTAATGCTTGGACCTATACTAATATTTCATGAGATTCTGTACTAGAGACAGAATCTGAACTAGAACAGTGGTAGTGGAATGAAAAGAAAGATGCTACAGATATTTTTAAAGGTAAGCAGGAGAAAAAGATTTAGAGGATAAAGAAGATGAAGATGATAAAAAAAGATCTCAAATAGACTGAGTAAAGGATAGATAGTTCTGCCAATGACAAAAGAAAGGAAATTGAAGGGGAAGCCAGAACAATATGGATTCATGTGTGGGATGTGGTGAACTTGAGATAATGGCAGATCATGTACTTGGAATTTAAAATTTAGAAATGAGGCCTATGTGAGAGATTGGAATTATGAAGATAATCTTTTCATGCAATCTATTCTGCAAATATTTGCCAAATCTCCATGAGAGTAAACAGTATAAAAGTATGAAGATAAAAACGGAGCAAAGAAAGAAAACTAACATTTATCAGGCATCCTAACACATGACTGACAAACTATTGGAAGAATTTTCTTTTGTTATTTCGCATTTTTAGGGTGCTTTGGATTTTTTCAGACTAAACAGTTTCTGCCATATCAAAGTCCATGTTATCTCAGCTACCCCAAGTCTGTCTCACTCTGTTTCTATATGCTTACAGTCTAGTCAAAGAAAAGAATGCACATGCTAAAATAACCTTGATATAAAGCTGTACATGTCTAAGTTCTAACAAAGGGGCATAAAGCAAGGAACATCAAAATCCTGATGAGAAAGATAAACTCTACTGGATCAAGATATTCAGGGAAATCTCAGTGGAAGGGTGGCATGGGCCCTTAATCTATAATGATGGGAAAGAATTGAAGTAGAGATGGGAAGAATAATGTCCCAATTTTAAGAAGCAGAAGTAACAAATGTAAAAGAGTAGAAAAATTAGGACATTTAGAGCTTTGTGATTGGTATAGTTTGATGGTAGCTTAGAGCATTTGGGGAAAAGTGTTAGAGTATTAATTGTAGATAATCTAGGGCCTTAGATAAAACCTAAATCTTAAAGCTATTCAGAAAGCAAGGGGAAGACATTAAAGGCTGTTGAGTAGGGAAATGATATATTAGTGCTATGTTTTAGGAAAATTATTCTACCTGCTGGCCACAACAATTGGTTCAATATGGCTGAGTGACAGAAAAGGAAGCTCTTTCCTTAGGACTTGAAACTTAGACGATAAGACTGCAGATACTGGGAGCTACCATTCATTCATTCAATCATGCAATATTTATTAATCATTTACTCTGTACCAGGTACATGTCTAGGTTCTGGAGATAAAGTAATATCAAGATAGATGTGGTCCTTACTTTTGTGGTGCTTATATCTTAGTTAAAGAAAAATATTTATGCAAAAAATAATAATAATAAATAACCTACCTGGGAAGCCCAACAAGTAAGCTAATATCAGAAAATAGGTCCCATAAAGAAACTAGAATAGAATAGAAACATAAACAGTGAGTAGGAGCTTCTAGGATTGATATAAGAATGTCAGATTGAGTGCTACTTTAGATAAGGTGATCAAGGTATATCAATCACTTGCAGATGATGATATCTGAGTTACAATTTAAGTGATGAGAAGAAAAAATAATTGTCCTGGGCAAGGGAAACAGCTTGGACAAACCTCCCAGTTTGTGTCAATGTTTTGCCTGTTTGAAGTGGAGAACAATTAGCAGAACAGGATCAGAGTGCATGATGGAAAAAATGATGAGAGGAGGGATTATCAATTCATATTTTGTAGTTTGTTTTTAAATATTTTATGATGTGATGTTTAATTTTATAAACCAACTTGATGAAGCCAAGGGCTGCCCAGATATTTGATTAATATTATTCTGGGTATACCTATGAGGGTGTTTCTGGATGACACTAATATTTGAATCAGTAGGCAGAATAAAGCAGACTGTGCTCCCCAATGTGGTTGGACCTCATCCATCCACTGAAGGCCTGAATAGAACAAAAAGGCTTAGGAAAGGACAATTTGCCCCTCTGCCTGACTGCCTCACAGCTGGGACATCAGTCTTCTCCTGACTTTGACTTTAGACTCAAACTTGAACTCCCACCATTGACTCTCCTGTTTCTTATGCCTTCAGTCTTGCACTGGAACTATACCATCAACTCTCTTGGGTGTCCAACTTGTCAGTTGCAGATCTTGAGACTTAGCCTCCACAATCACATGAGCCAATTCTCAGTATTATATAATCATATGGATTTACATATATATACATATACAAATGTATATATATATATACATATTTATATACGTATATCATATTGTTCTATTTCTCTGGATGACCCTGAGTAATACAGACACTCATGAATTACTCTTGTATTTTTAAAAATGTTCTATTTTGAAAATAAGATATAGATTTTATGTAAAAATAAAGAACAGAAAAACATTGAAAAGTATTGAGCAAATTACTATGGCAAGTAATTTGATTGCATGCTCCTCATTGTCAGACAACACAAATAATACTCCCTACTACATGATTATTGTGAGGACCAAATGAAGTGTGTTCAGAACCATGCTTGATATAGATAGCAGTGCCAGGTATCAAATGTTGTTGCTAAAGAAGAGGATCAGTAGCTGGGTCTGATTGTTTCCTGAGGAGAGGAGCTGGCAAGAGAAGCTGGAAAAGAGTGGAAAGAGAGGAAGTATGAAATGTAGGAAATGATAGCATCACAAAATCTAAACCAGTAAAGAAAATATCAGAGGGAATAGTCAGACATTTCAAATGCTGCAGAGAAAGACATACCTAAGATTTAATTACATCTAAATTCTATTTACTCTACTGGACTTTAATAGTCTTTACTCCTGCGGCAGGCACTTACGAGCTCACTTTGTTGCGTTGACTTGCTTTTGTACACGCCCTCGGTCATACTCATCTACATAACGTCTGCGCACCATTTTCTTCTACGTATGGTCTCCTCAACCAGACTCCCAACTCTTCAAAGCTAGATTTGTATTTTTTGCCCTAAATAATAAACTTTTTATTTTCCACTTTCCTGCATCTTTTTGAACACACGCAGAGCACCCCCGCCAACACACACACACACACACACACACACACACATACTAGGTAAACAAGGACATCAATAAGGATCCAGCCTACAAAAGTCAATAAGGACAGAGGTACAAATGTTACATTTGTAACAGAATTTTAAAAAGACACTTTATGTAATTTTGAATATAAATTGTCCTTTGAAAATTTTGTTACCAATGCTTTATCCAAGAGCATACAAAGGTACATGCTTCTAAGAAGAGCTTTGTTTTGATTAATTCTAAATTATATTCTTGCCACAGGAAATGATAAAACATTATCTCTTTGGAATGTAATATAAGCTGCTCTTTTAATTTACCAATAGGGTATCTTACAGATGTTACCTTAAAGGAAATTTTTAAAAAATAATTTTCATTGTTTATGTCTATTAATTAATTCAGTAAGTAAACTATTTCCCATTGTTTATTTTTTTCTGTTTTATTCAGTTACTTCAGTAATTTCTACCCAGATGAGTAGAAATAAGTGAGTCTCTTATCTTGAAATAGATCATTTTTATGGTTGCAGAGATTATCAAAGTTTTATAAAAGTTTGGCTTTTAGCCCACCATATCTATAATGGAGCATTTTCCTTTTTAAATCCCAAAAGGCAACATTTAAATTTTATATGATGAAGTAAATCATGCCCATTACAACACCTCCTTTGTTTCCTTAAAGAAACCCAGAAATAAACTTTCATAGTGAAAAAAAATCCCAAAGAGTCTTTAAAAATATTGTAATACAGATTTGTGCATTTGTGCATGATGAGTATACAAAATAAGTGATAAGTGATGAAAGTAAATCTTCACTGTATTATTATGTAAAGTGACTAAGTGTGTATCCTGAAGTCTTCATCTTGGCCTTAATTTGGAGGACTACTTTCAGTTGATGCTTCTGCCTCTTATTTATCTGAGAAAATAGAACCAATTCACGTGGTCCATCACCAAAACAGCAAACTTACTTAAATCTAAATCCATATTTATATTCTGCTTTCCCTGCTGTTACTGGAGATGAACTGTAAAAGGAGTCATGCTTCCTACCAAAGCCCAGTGCCTCCCTGGATCTTGTCCCTTTATACACACTCTGTCCATCTGCAATTGTTCCTTCTGTTTCCTGTATCATCCAATTTTCCCTCTCTTCTGGTCATCAAGATAGGAAATCTTTGCATCCAACTCTTATTCCATCTGCCACTCCCTTTCTCTGCTCCTATTTTTAGCAAAAATTTACCTTATGAGATTTATCTATACTCACTGTGTCCAAAGCTTCTTTTTCCTTACCTCATGAATTAACACAGTCATGTTTTTTCCTACCACTCTATCATCAGCTCTTATCAAGCCACTAATGACCTTCACATTGCCATATTCAATGATTAATTCCCACCCTCATTTTATGTAGTCTACCAGTATCTGTAGACAGAGAATTATTTTTGAAATACTCACTCACTTGAGACAAAGAAGAATGGTTTCTTGATACTTTTCCTACCTCACTGGCCATTCCTCAGTTTACTTCGTTGCTATCTCTTTATTTTTTCCAACTTGGAAACTTTGGCATTATTCAGAGCCAAGTCACTCTTCGAGTTCATTCTCTATGTGATATTCATCAGTCTCGTGGGTTTTGACATCATCTACCATTCATGACTTCTGTATGTGTATTTCCAGTTCACACCTCTCCCCTGGGCTCCAGATTTATATAGCCAGGTGCTTATTCCCCATATCCATTTGCGTGTCCAAGAGTCTTCTTGAAACTGCAAATCAACATTTTGATTCCTCTCTCAAAATTTCTGCTTCTTTATTCTTGCCTCAGCAAGTGGTACCTCTATTCTTCTAGTTGCTCAGACCAAGAAACGTTGAATAATCTTGATAATTCATCCTATCTATGAAAAATGTACCTTAAGATATATGTCCAGGACCTAATCATCTCTTATTTTTCTCCAATACAACCATTATAGTACAAACCAACAACAACTCTGTTTCCTTTGATCTGCTTTTTCTTTGGAAAACTTGTCACCACCTGATGTTCCAGGTTGAATTGTGCTGCCCCCTCCCCTCCAAAGACTTCCCTTGTGGCTCAGCTGGTAAAGAATCCACCTGCAATGTGGGAGACCCAGGTTCAATCACTGGGTTGGAACGATCTCCTGGAAAAGGGAAAGGCTACACATTCCAGTATTCTGGCCTAGAGAATTCTATGGACTGTATAGTCCATGAATCACAAAGAGTTGGACACGACTGAGCGACTTTCATGTCTCCCTTCCAAAAAATACATTGAACTCCTAACTCCCAGTATCTAAAAATGTGACCTTATGTGGAAAGAGGGTTCTTGGATATAATAGTTAAGAAGAAGTCATTCTGGAGAAAAGTGACTCCTGATCCATTATGACTGGTGTCCTTATATGAAGATGGTGATGTGAAAACACAGGGAAATACACAAGGAAGGTACCATTTGAAGATGGAGGCAGAAATTGGAGTCGTGTTGCCACAAGCCAAGGAACAACTGGGCTATAAGCAGCTGGAAGAGGCAAGTAAGATTCCTCCCCAATAGACTGGAAAAAACATGGCATGGCCAAAGCCTTGATTTTGAACAGTTAGCTTTAGGACTACAAGAAAATAAATGTCTGTTGTTTTAAGCCACTCAATTTGTGCTACTTTGTTTTTTATGGCAGCCCTGGGACACTGATACACTTGGCATATTACCTATTTCTTTTACATATTTATTTATGGACTTGTTCATTGTTTGTCTGCCTCAACTAAGCTGTGAGCTCCCTAATGACTAGGGTTTTTTTTTTGTTTTTTTTGTTTTTGTTTTTTGCTGTATTGCCTTACCTAAAATACTGAGTGGTTAAACCTCAGAGAATAGGTCTTAGATTCCATCCTATTCAGTTAGGGAGAGTGTCTTTTAAACTTGCTGTATTTTTAAAGCCTGCTACTACTTGGAAAGAAGAAAATACTATTCAAAATGACCTGGGTAACAAAAATTCTAACAGAAAATCAGGACAAATTTCATTAAGAATGTGTAGAATACAAAGATAAAAGTCAATAAAGCACAAAAGCAAGAAAAAAAAATACAGTCTTAGATTGTCATTGTTAAAACTATCTTGCTACTCTGGCAAAGGTAAACTCAGGAGTGAATAAATCAAATGTTAATTAAAACTGTTTATCTAGAAGGGAGAGGAAAGATATGGGAGAAAAAACAAGAAGACTTTTCTAAATATTTTATGCTGTATAATTTTGATTTTGAAAACAAATGTTTCATCTTCCCCAAAAATCAATTTAAAAAACAAACCCTGAAGTAATAGAAAGCAAATTAAATTATTTACCCCAAATGCATACCAATTGATTAAAATAACATGAAAAGAAAACAGTTATTTCAAGTTCCTCTGTCCTTTATAGGTTCCTCTGTCCTTGGGATTTTCCAGACATAATACTGGAGTGAGCTGCCATTTCCTCTTCAAGGGGATCTTCCTGACCCAGGAATTGAACCCATGTCTCTTACACTGGCAGTCGGATTCCTTACCACTGAGCCACCTGAGAAGCCCTGTCCTTTGCGAAATATGTCCTAAGATAGAGCTGCAAAGAAATATTCATCTTTTGTCTCATAGTGGCAATATTGGTATTGTTACTTTAAAATTATACTATATGTATGATAGGGCAATGCCAATAAAGTAATTATGTTACTACTCCTAGGAATCAAGATTTTCAGTGTAAAAGGAAAGAGATATAAGCACAATATAAAATCAAAGAAGTTTTGTTAAAATCCTACCACATTTATTTTTTGTTTACTTGTATTTACCTTTGAATTAGAAGAGCAGCATTAATCTATTTAACTTAATTGCTTTTATTTTTCTAAAAATAAGTTCTTCTTAGCTTTGGACACTGAAAATTCCTGGAAGCAATAAAGAGCTAAGAAAAATGATGCATTCCGACCTAGTTTGTGACATTTAAAATCTAATCTCCATTTAAAAAAAAGACCTAGATTTCATATTATAGAAAAAAATAACAGTTCCAGATCAGGGGCAAGAATTATATAATATTGCCTGGGCTATTTTGATGGACTTAAAAGAAAAGTTTCAATCAAATTGCATGATGTGTCAAATGGACCTAATAGTCAACGCAGTAGACCTCCAACTGACCAAAGATGGGACAATCAATTTAAGGACAAAAAGAATAATTAATCAATTGATCGAAACCATTAAATGTTATCTTATGCATTCTAAATAATATTTTAAAAAAGAGAAAGAGAAGTGGGGAACAAAAGAGAATTCCACAGCGAGAGGGTGGGGGCAATGCTTCATTGGACACCTCTGAAAGTAGCTAGGCCCCATCTTATCCTGAGGACTGGGAAGTAAAAGGAAAGAAGTCAGCCCTGTGCTGCCTTTCCTTGTCTAAAGTGCTTTGCAGGCTCATCCTATAACCCGACTGATGAGGAAAGAAAAGTTCTTTGTAACTAAATTCCATAAAGTTGTAATGGATGATAGAATTGGGGAAAAATAGCTACCATTTTCAAACTCTAATGAAATAAGCGATTCAGGCAAAAAATCATTGATGGATGAATGATCAGATGAATAGCTGATGGAGGGATCAGGCTGTCAACACTTGAACCCATTGATCAATCTTAGCAGCATTAATAGTGGGACTTAAGACACTATATGCCTCCTGATATGAAGCACACAGCACCACCTATAAATTATCCGTGCTGTAAAATGCTGAACTTGAACCTGAATAAGCATCTAGGGGTGATTTCAATGTTCAACAAATAGAAAGTGAGAAAGGAAAAACTAAATGACACCACAAGGAAGCAGATAAAAAAATCCAGACTGTAGGATATTCTTTACATCAACTGACCCAGTTGGTTTTCTTTTTAAAACGTGTCAAAGACAAAGAGGGAGAAAAGGAGGGAGCAGAAGAGAGGAGGAGGGGAAATGTTTTTGATCCCAAGAGGCTTCAGGGACAGATCAAGAAAAAGTCACATGTGGACCTTGTTTGGATCCTGATTCAAACAAAGCAATTATAAAAATATGTTTTTGAGATCATTGGGGGAAATTTGATTATAGTACTGGGTATTAGATTATATTAGGAGTAATTGCTAATTTTGTTAGGTGTGATAATGGCATTGTAATTATAGAAGAAATGCCCATATTTACTTAGAAAAAATGTACCAAAGTGTGTAGCAGTGAAATAACATGATATGTAGACTCTTTTCAATAAAGAATAAAGAAGGATGCTCTGTACTTAGTCGCTCAGTTGTGTCTGACTCTTTGCAACGCCATGGACTGTATCCCGCCAGGCTCCTCTGTCCACGGGGATTCTCTAGGCGAGAATATGGAGTGGGTTGCCATGCCCACCTGCAGGGAATCTTCCCAACCCAGGGATTGAGCCTAAGTCTCCCACATTGCAGGTGGATTCTTTACCATCTGAGCCACCAGGGAAGCTGTGGCAAAACCTCAATAATTATTCAATATAAGTGGTGGGGATATAGAGTTCATTGTGTTGTTTATTTGCCTGTGTGTTTGAAATTTTTCATAATAGAACAATTTTGGTATTGAAGCATTAGGAAATGCTTCTTCAGAGGAATTAGGAAATGATTCTTTAGAGAAATTCCAACTGAGTAGAAGGGAGAAGGTAGATTTAAATATGTGCATGGAGCAAAGTGGAAATGAGTTTAGATTCTTCTACACAGAGTAGTTAAAGAAATAGAAGTGGCAGGACAAGTTGAGAGAAGATGGAATGTGCACTTACTGTGTGCGTCTGTGTATGCATCTGTGTATGTTTGTGTTTTTAGGTTTACAGAGCACTGAGCATCGAAACATTTTGACAGGTTAAAAAAAAAAAAAACAGTTAAAAGTAACAGACTCATCATTTTCTAGCTTTTATAAGTCTTGAGGGTTTAGTTTATCCAAACAGTCTTATCACTTCCTCACATGTTCACAGTAATCAAACAAGAATAACTGATTTAACTTAAAGCTGAAAACATTTATATTAGATCAAATTCAGGGCATTTTGTCCAAACAAACCTTCTCCAAATCCACTTCTTTCTATACGCCACATCATGTCTATGCCCTGGGCTCAGAGGGTAAAGCTGATGGGCTCTGTCTGCCTCCAGCTCTTTCCTCCACCAGCCTTCCTGACAGTACTCTCATCTATCATTCACCCATAAAACATCTTCAGTGACTCCCATTGCCTTTGCAAGAGTAAGCAAATCCTTGAGCCTTAGTCTTTAAAGCTCTCCACTACATAACTCCAATTTTACTTGTTTTATTTTGGTATATTGAATTTCTTAAAATCTTCCAATAAACCCTTTGCTCTAGCCAAGTTGTTCTACATGTGCTTGACCTAAGACTCCTGAAGCATTCCACCTTCCCCTACTGTACTCCTACTTGCTACTACAGATTCTGCTTAAAAACCATCTCCTAAAAGAAACCTCTAGGACAATGCCCAATGATCACTAATTTTTCCTTTTCTCTGAGCTTCTGTCAGACTTGCTATGTAAAACATTCAGGTATTGTTTCTTAATTTATATTTTTATAATACAAAGGATTATTTGATATAGCATATGATTATATATATAATAGTATGAAAAAAATAGTTAAGGATAAAACCAAGTTTTAATTTAATTTCAAAGATATACTGAAAGATATGTTTGAATGAGATCCAAAGATGGCAGCTAGCCTTTGGCCATCTACTGCCTATATTAGTTTTAAATTGTTCACGTGCCTATATATTTACCACTTTGCTTTGCTTTCCTTTGCTCCTCAAGGACTAGAGTAATTAAACATTAATATGGGATGCACATAGATCAGTTTGGTGTGTCCTTAAAGATCTTCAAAAAGAGAAGACCTATCTGTCCCACATGATAGATGTTCATCTCCTGAAAGCAGGACAGTGTTAAATGATCCCCAAAGTTCCTTCTAGTTATATCTTTTAGCAATAAAACTTCCATCTGCTAACAAAGTTCAGTAATATACGGAGAACCACTGCTCAAAGTGTGGTCCCTAGACCAGCAGCATTGGCATTACCTTGGAACTTAGTAGAAATTTCTTAGTAGAGTTTAGTAGAAATGCAGAATTTCAGGTCCCATCCAAGATCTGCTAAATCAAAATCAAGATCTACTAACTCTGCATTTTATAAGATGACCTGGTGATTTGTGTGCACATTAAAGTTTAAGAGATATATATATATATATATGTGTGTGTGTGTGTGTGTAAATATATATATATGTGCAAATATATATATATATATATATATATATATATATACACACACACACACATCTATATATACGTATGTATATTTAGGTGGGGGCTAAATCATGCAGAGGCCTGTAAGCTATAATAGGGAAGTCTCTGAAAAGTACTGGGCTAAAAATATATATTTTTTCCTCTATAAATATATATTTAAAATATTTTATTATAGAAACACTTAAACATATACAAGGAAAACAGAGTGCATGTAAATATATACACACACATGCTGCTGCTGCTAAGTCACTTCAGTCGTGTCCGACTCTGTGCGACCCCATAGACAGCAGCTCACCAGGCTCCCCCGTCCCTGGGATTCTCCAGGCAAGAAGACTGGAGTGGGTTGCCCTTTCCTTCTCCAATGCATGAAAGTGAAAAGTGAAAGTGAAGTCGCTCAGTCGTGTCTGACCCTCAGCGACCCCATGGACTGCAGCCCACCAGGCTCCTCCATCCATAGGATTTTCCAGGCAAGAGTACTGGAGTGGGGTGCCATTGCCTTCTCCGATACACACCCATATATGTACATATATACATATTTTATATGTATTTTTATATACCATATATATAACATGTATATAGTTTAAATTTATTGAAGTGTTTAATGTATTCATTAAAACACATCAGTAGTATGAAGGAAAATGTCTTTTTAAGAAAAGGATTATAGTTTACCAAACTTTTGATATAAACCATTTGATTTCTGCTCTTCTAAAAACAGAATGCACCCAGAATAAATGTTCAAAATATTCATTGGCAGTTGAAAAATGTAGCACTTAGATATTTAACAGATACATTTTAATGTGCTCATTGTTTAATCATATTTTAAAACTACAAGCCAGATTGTCTTCATTATCACAACTCCAGCATTTTGTTCAATCTTTTTCTTAATGGTCCAAATTTTACTCTTGGCAATCAAAAATCAAAGCAGGTTCATTACTTATTTCCTTGCCTTATTTACCTATTGATAGATTTAAAATGCCAGCAACTGTGTTCATATTTTTTCATTTTAGTTATTTAAGCTACAAAACAGTAGCTGTGCTATATATTGGAGCTTCCCTGATGGCTCAGATGATAAAAGAGTCTACCTGCAAAGTGGGAGACCCAGGTTCGATCCTTTGGTTGGGAAGATCTCCTGGAGAAGGAAATGGCAACCCACTCCAGTATTCTTGCCTGGAGAACCCCATGAATGAAAGAGCCTGGAGGGCTACAGTCCATGGGGTCACAGAGTCAGACACGACTGAGTGACTAACACACATATGCTATATATTTGTAAACTTTCCTCTTGCATGGAAAAAAATGACTCTTGGTAATAATAGCCAAAAATTTTCATAAAATTTCAACCTCTCCCTTAAATGTTTCAAATTACCATTAAAAAACAAACAAACAAACAAAAAAACAGAGAAATGAGTGTTTGTGGAGAAAGCTGCCGATGGAGAAAGTTTTACTAAAACATTAAAAAATGAAGAAATACATTCTGAAGTTTTAGTTCATCCATAGTGTAATCTGGTTCTTAAAAATCTACATGATGTGAACTGTCCATAAATATATTCATTTATCTATTCTTTACTTCCATATACAAATATTTCTTGTCTCAGTAACACATGGCAGGCAGAAGTCTAGGCAGCATATATCCATGTATAGAATAAAATAGAATGATCTTCCTGCCTTCATGGAGTTTAGTGCCAGCCCTAAATGAGAGTAAATAATCAGAGAAAGGATGTAGCATGAGTATTCCTGAGTCAGCAGAGGAAGTAAAAGAAGGCCAGACTCGGGACTTCTCTGGTGGCCCATTGGTTAAGAATCTGCCTTGCGATGCAGGAGCTGCTGGTTCAGTTGCTGGTCGAGGATCGAAGACCCTGCATTGTTGTTGTTTAGTTGCTAAATCACGTCTGACTTTGCAACCCCGTGGACCACCAGGCTCCTCTGTCCATGGGTTTTACCAGGCAAGAATTACAGAGTGGGTTGCCATTTCCTTCTCTAGGGGATCTTCCCAACCCAGGGATCAAGCCTGTGTCTCCCACATTGGCAGGCAGATTCTTTACTGCTGAGCCACCAGTGAAGCCCAAGACCCCGCATATTGCAGGGTAACTAAGCTAACGTGCTGCAACCGCAGAGCCAACTCACCACAGCTAGAGTCCAATGCCCTGCAACGAAAGACCCCTCATGACACAACTAAGACCCTGCATGCCATGACTAAGACCGAACACAGCTAAATAAATAAGTAATTAAAAACAAAGAAGACCAGACTGACAGAGGAGAGACACAAGGGAGAGGTAGGTGGGAGGTAAATCATACTTGGCCCTTTAGACTACAAGGAAGTCTTTGAATAGTGCTGGGCTAAGAATATCTATTTTTCCATCTGTAAATATATATTTTAAAATATTTTATTGTGGAAAATTTTAAACATATACAGGAAAACAGAATATGTAGTACCATGATCACTGTGTACCTATTATCCACTTTCAACAATTATTAATATTCTTCCCTATTGTTTTTTTTTTTACCTATACTTCCTCCATTTCCTATCTCTACCTGATTATTACTTTCTATTTCTGTTTAAGTTAACATTTATATATTCTTAAGGAGTCACCCATGTAACTCCTATCAAGACATAGAGTATGTCCACCACCCAACAACTTTTAACCAGCTTTTTTGAGATAGCATTGACAAAACAACAATTCACCCATTTAAAGTATGTAATTCAATATTTTTTGGTAAATTTACACAGTTGCAGAATCATCACCACTATTTAATTTAAGAAGATTGTTGTCTCCCCTAAAAGAGTCTCTTTATGTTTTAGTAATTATTCCCTAATCCCCTTCCAATTCACTCAGTGTCTAGGCAACTGCTAATCTACTTTCTATTTCTATAAATTTATGCATTCTGGTATCTTGTATAAGTGTGGTCACACAATAGGCAGTCTTTTCTGACTGGCCTCTTTCACCTGGTGTTATGTTTCCAAGGTTCATCCATGTTGTAGCATGTAATAGTACCTCAATTCCCTTTACTGATAAGTATTAGTCCATTGTATTAACACACTACACATTATTGACCTATTCATCAGTTCCTAGAGAAGGAAAAGGCTACCTACTCCAGTATTCTGGCCTGGAGAATTCCATGGACTGTATATTCATCAATTAATGGACTTTGAGTTGGGTCTTCTTTTTAGATATTATGAATGACATTGCTAAGAACAATCAAGTACAAGTTTTCATGTAGATATCCATTTCTACTTCTACTGGATATATATCTATGACTAAAACTGGTGGTGATGGTGGTTTAGTTACTAAGTCATGTCCAACTCTTGCGACCCCACGGACTGTAACTTGCCAGGCTCCTCTGTCTATGGGATTCTCCAGCAAGAATACTAGAGTAGCTTGCCATTTCCTTCTCCAATGACTGAAATTGCCAGGAGTAAAATTTTGAGGAACTGCCAAACTGTTTCCCAAAGTGGCTGCACAATTTTACATTCTTGCCAGCTGTATATGGTAGTTTCAATTTCTTCATATCCCTGCCAATATATTATTGTCTTTTATTATAGTAATCCTAGTGGACATGAATGGTGTCACATGTGGTTTTGATTTGTATTTTTAAAGCTCAACATTCAGAAAATGAAGATCATGGCATCTGGTCCCATCACTTCATGGGAAATAGATGGGGAAACAGTGGAAACAGTGTCAGACTTTATTTTTTGGGGCTCCATAATCACTGCAGATGGTGACTGCAGCCATGAAATTAAAAGATGCTTACTTCTTGGAAGG
Source organism: Bubalus bubalis (assembly GCF_019923935.1). NCBI lineage: Eukaryota > Metazoa > Chordata > Mammalia > Artiodactyla > Bovidae > Bubalus > Bubalus bubalis. The sequence continues at coordinate 40,567,755 of NC_059168.1, read as the reverse complement.
AAAGTTATGACCAACCTAGATAGCATATTCAAAAGCAGAGACATTACTTCACCAACAAAGGTCTGTCTAGTCAAGGCTGTGGTTTTTCCAGTAGTCATGTATGGATGTGAGAGTTGGACTGCGAAGAAAGCTGAGCGCCGAAGAATTGATGCTTTTGAACTGTGGTGTTGGAGAAGACTCTTGAGAGTCCCTTGGACTGCAAGGAGATCCAACCAGTCCATTCTGAAGGAGATCAGCCCTGGGATTTCTTTGGAAGGAATGACGCTAAAGTTGAAACTCCAGTACTTTGGCCACCTCATGCAAAGAGTTGACTCATTTGAAAAGACTCTGATGCTGGGAGGGATTGGGGACAGGAGGAGAAGGGGACAACAGAGGATGAGATGGCTGGATGGCATCACTGACTCGATGGACGTGAGTCTGAGTGAACTCTGAGAGTTGGTGATGGACAGGGAGGCCTGGCGTGCTGCGATTCATGGGGTCGCAAAGAGTCGGACACGACTGAGTGACTGAACTAACTAAATAACATCTAAGAATGCTGACCTCTTCTCATGAGTTTATCATACATTGTGTATCTTCTTTGGAGAAAAGCCAGTTTAAGGCCTTTGAGCATTTTTAGATCTGGTTATCTTTTTATGATTGCATTATAAGAGGTCTTGATATATTCTATATATAAGTAACTTATCAAATATATGTTTTGCAAATGTTTTCTACTATTCTGTGGTTACCTCTTCATTTTCTTGATATTTGTGGCATGAAACTTTAATTTTCGTAATAGTTTATCTACTTTTTCCTTTTGTCACTTATGTTTTTTGTTGTCATATCTAAGAAACCATTGCCTAAACTAAGATCATGAAGATTTATTCCTATGTTTTCTTCTAAGAATTTGATCGTTCTAGCTCTTACATTTAGATCGAAGTCCATTTTTAGTTAAGTTTTGTGTATGGTGAAAGAAATTGGTCTACTTTCATTCTTTGCCATGTGAATATCCAGTTGTCCCAGCAGTGTTTGTTAAAAAGGTTATTCTTTGCCTCTTGAATTTTCTTGAAACTATTGTCAGTTGAGCATAAATTTGGGGGTTTATTTTGCACTCTCATTTCAACTACGTTCATCTATACAATCTTTCCTTATGCCAGCATCTCTGTGTCTTGACTACTGGAGCATCAGCCAACAATATCCCCTTTAAAATGATCACTCCACCAGTGTTGTATGACGTGGTTTGAGGAGAGACAAAGGCGGAACCCAGGAGAATGATTAGTAAGTGATTACAGTAGTGCCTGTGCAGAAATCCTGATGATGTAAGTTGGTGTCATCCAAGGGAATAAAAGTGGACAGGTGTATTTTGGGGATGTTGGTAATTAAAGAGATAACAGAAATGACTTCTGGGTGCCTTTCCTAGACCTTAAAACTCCTCAGACCTTCATTTGCTCTTTCCTGTTATTCATATTCTTTTCTAGGGCTCAGATGCTCCCCTAACTGGAAAGACTATCTCTGAGTCCTGCTTCTAATTCCCTTCAAATTTCCTGACCCCATCATAGTTTTACTCTGTAAAATTACCTTGCTTCTTTTGTCTCATTTAGGAGTATGAGCAATTCTCTCTCAGTCTTTCTCTCTGTCCCTCCCTCCCTTTCTCTCTCTTTTTAAAACTGGTTTACTGTGTGTTTTTCTCAAATTATAAGTTTGCATTCCTCAGCTTCTTATCAGTTCTATAAGAAAGGATTCCTTATCAGCTTTGTTCACCACCATACTTATGGAGTGGTTACCTGGCGCTGCTACTTGAACTACATTGCTTCTCTCCAAAATTACACATATCAATACACTGAAGCCCTAACTCCCAGAGAGAGAATATTTGGAGATGAAGTATTTGAGAAGTATTAATAATTAGGTTTAGATGTGGTGGTTGAGATTAGGGCCCTCACGACAAGATGAGTGTCTTACAAGAAGAGACCCCAGAGAGCTTTCTCTCTCTGTCCCTCCCTGTATCTCTATCTCTGTCTCTCTCCCATGAGAGAATACAGGGAGAATGTTGCCATCTACAAGCCAGAAAGAGAGCCCTCATAAGGAAAGCAAATCAACTAGTACCTTAGTCTTGGACTTCCCAGCCTGCAGAATTGTGAGACAGAAATTCTTGTTATTAAAGCTACCAAGTACACAGTAGTTTATTATGGAAGCACAAACTGACTAACAAAGCTGGATCAAAGAAGACGCATATGTATATGTGTACATATGTATATGTGAGTGAAGTGAAAATCACTCAGTCATGTCTGACTCTTTGCAACCCCATGGATTATACAATCCATGGGATTCTCCAGGCCAGAATACTGGAGTAGGTAGCCTTTCCATCTCCAGCAGATCTTCCTAATCCAGGGATCGAACTCAGGTTTCCTGCATTGCAGGCGTTTTCTTTACCAACTGAGCTATCAGGGAAGTATATATGTATATATATAATAAATGAGGCTTCCCTGGTAGCTCAGACGGTAGAGTGTCTGCCTACAATGTGGGAGACCCAGGTTCAATCCCTGGGCCCAGGAAGATCTCCTGGAGAAGGAAATGGCAATCCACTCCAGTATTCTTGCCTGGAAAATCCCATGGATGGAGGAGCATGGTGGGTTGCAGTCCATGGGGTTGCAAAGATTCGGACATGACAGAGTGACTTTACTTCAAAATGAATTCCAAAGTGCAGAAGATTGAAGGTTGTTTCAAGGAAAAAATATACTTTGGTGAATTTTCAATATTTAATTACTATATAAACCTAAAACAATGCTTGGTATCAACTAAGGGGTTAGAAAGAGAAGACAGTCCAAGACAATTTCCTAAAGGAGCCCATGAAGGAATAGGTAGAGGGCAGGTGAAAAATCAGCCAAGGCTACAGTTTATTTCAAGAAAGAGAAGGTATCAATAGTACCAAATGCTATTGAGAAGGCAAGTGAAAATGACTGTCAACTGGATCATTAATTCATTGGATATTTACCACTTACTGTGCAGAAATCTGGAACTGGTGGATGGGGAACATGCACAAAAGATAACTACAGCATGTAATGGTGTATGACCCAAGTCATAGAGGTAAAGTGAAGTGAGGTCGCTCAGTCATGTCCGACTCTTTGTGAGTTCTAACTGAGTGCTAAACAGTGGCATAGGGAACAGCTACAGACACAATGAGTATGTATTAATTTAAACTCAAAATCTCCTCTGTGACAGGCTGAAGAGTGGGATGGGGAAGGAGATGGGAGGGAGGTTTGAGAGGGAGGGGACATAGGTGTACCTATGGCTGATTCTGTAAAGCAATTATCCTTTAATTTAAAAATTTTAAAAATATGCATTTCCCTAAAAATAAGTTGAGGTATCATCCAGTGATCCTGAATCATTAGAGCCTTCCACCCCTTACTTTACTTCAGTTAAGTTCAGTTCAGTCACTCAGTCATGTCTGACTCTTTGCGACCCCATGAACTGCAGCACGCCAGGCCTCCCTGTCCATCACCAACTCCCGGAGTCCACCCAAACATGTCCATCAAGTCGGCGATGCCATCCAGCCATCTCATCCTCTGTTGTCCCCTTCTCCTCCTGCCCTCAATCCCTCCCAGCATCAGGGTCTTTTCAAATGAGTCAACTCTTCGCATGAGGTGGCCAAAGTACTGGAGTTTCAGCTTTAACATCATTCCTTCCAAAGAACACCCAGGGCTGATCTCCTTCAGAATGGACTGGTTGGATCTCCTTGCAGTCCAAGGGACTCTCAAGAGTCTTCTCCAACACCACAGTTCAAAAGCATCAATTCTTCAGCTCTCAGCTTTCTTCACAGTACAACTCTCACATCCATACATGACCACTGGGAAAACCATAGCCTTGACTAGACGGACCTTTGTTGGCAAAGTAATGTCTCTGCTTTTGAATATGCTGTCAAGGTTGGTCATAATTTTCCTTCCAAGGAGTAAGCGTCTTTTAATTTCATGGCACCAATCATGATCTGCAGTGATTTTGGAGCCCCCCAAAATAAATCAGACACTGTTTCCACTGTTTCCCTATCTATTTCCCATGAAGTGATGGGACCAGATGCCATGATCTTCATTTTCTGAATGTTGAGCTTTAAGCCAACATTTTCACTCTCCTCTTTCACTTTCATCAAGAAGCCTTTTAGTTCCTCTTCACTTTCTGCCATAAGGGTGGTGTCATCTGAGGTTATTGATATTTCTCCCGGCCATCTTGATTCCAGCTTGTGCTTCCTCCAGCCCAACATTTCTCATGATGTACTCTGCATATAAGTTAAATAAGCAGGGTGACAATATATAGCCTTGAAGTACTCCTTTTCCTATTTGGAACCAGTCTGTTGTTCCATGTCCAGTTCTAACTGTTACTTCCTGACCTGCATATAGGTTTCTCAAGAGGCAGGTCAGGTGGTCCGGTATTCCCATCTCTTTCAGAATTTCCCACAGTTTATTGTGATCCACACAGTCAAAAGCTTTGGCATAGTCAATAAAGCAGAAATAAATGTTTTTCTGGAACTCTCTTGTTTTTTCAATGATCCAGCAGATGTTGGCAATTTGATCTCTGGTTACTCTGCCTTTTCTAAAACCAGCTTGAATGTCTGAAAGTTCACAGTTCACATACTGCTGAAGCCTGGCTTGGAGAATTTTAAGCATTACTTTACTAGCGTGTGAGATGAGTGCAATTGTGTGTTAGTTTGAAGCATTCTTTGGCATTGCCTTTCTTTGGGATTGGAATGAAAATGGACCTTTTCCAGTCCTGTGGCCACTGCTGAGTTTTCCGAATTTGCTGGCATATTGAGTGCTGCACTTTCACAGCATCATCTTTCAGGATTTGAAATAGCTCAACTGGAATTCCATCACCTCCACTAGCTTTGTTTGTAGTGATGCTTTCTAAGGTCCACTTGACTTCACATTCCAGGATGTCTGGCTCTAGGTGAGTAATCACACCATTGTGATTATCTGGGTTGTGAAGATCTTTTTTGTACAGTTCTTCTGTGTATTCTTGTTTAGTTATGTGGGGAGAAAAAGACATATATTCAGATATGCCATAACTTTATTTTTCACTAAGTTAAAAAAAATGTATCTTGGAAATAACATAATAGAATAGCTGAGGTTGGAGGAGTTTAAACATTTGTATTGGAAATGAGCTCATTTTCCTCCAAAGGCAAAATCTGGCTAGAAAAGTCCTCTTCCCTGTGCTTTGCCCAGGCCAGAAAAGGGGGACTATCAGCCATAATGAGGGATTGTAAGGCTAAGTCCCCACATGTTGCATTGAATACTTACCCTGATAAAGTGTCTGTAGACGTAACGAATATAACAGCCACATTAGAATTATGGACTGTAAAAAATATTGCAGTATGAATTATTTGTCAAGAAATAAAAGATGCATTGTAATTTGCCAAGACATAACTGTCTAATGTGTTTCCTTTTTTTCAAAAAAGAAAAAGTGCTTGCTTGCAAAATATTTGGAAAAAGTAAATTATCTATTACTATTGCACGCTAGCTAATTGTCAGTAATAATCCCTTTCAATTACTACGGTGAAGTAGGTCAGCCAATTTTTAGTGCTTATGAAACTCGCAATTTCGAGCCAGGCAACATATCGGCAAGTTAGGTTTTAATATGACTGAGTAAATGGGCTTCCTTTCAGTCCTCTTAACACTAAATGTGGATGTAGATCAGTTGTAATATCTAAAAGCAATTATGCTTAGTTTTATTTATACTATTTTTTAACTACTTTTAATAAGAAGATTGCTTTTTTAACCCTCATGAATTCATTTTTTAATAAATAGATTTTATTATTTGTGAAGTGAAAGTTGCTTAGTCGTGTCTGACTCTTTGCAACCCCATGGACTGTATAGTCCATGGAATTCTCCAGGCCAGAATACTGGAGTGGATAGCCTTTCCCTTCCCCAGGGGATCTTCCCAACCCAGGTATCAAACCCAGGTCTCCTGCACTGCAGGTGGATTCTTTACCAGCTGAGCCACAGTAGATTATTTGAGAGCAGTTTTAGGTTTAGAGAAAAATTAAACAGACAGTACAGACAGTTCCCATGTATCCCATCCCTCGATTTGCCAATCGTTTTCATTTACCAAAATTCTCCTTTGAGAGAGTCTTTGGTGGCTTAGGATGCTAAGACTATCTTTGTGCAGTTGTATTAACGTGACCACCTTCCTGCCATATTGACCCCCATAATCTCCCTGCTGTTTCCAGTATTGTGTCCAACAATGTTTCTTCTACAGTTTGGTTCTCACAGCTATTGGAGAGCTTTAGATTGGCCATTTTGATGAGTGGGTTTGAAGGGTGTGTTGGAGCAGAGAGAGTCTGGGAGATGGAAAACCACAGTCCAGGCAGAACTGCTGCGGGACTAAACATAAAGCAGCGGTAACTGGGATGGAAAGGCAGAAACAGATTGAAAGGGTTTGGGGGTAAATTCCATGTAACCCAGCACTGAGTTAGCTGTGCACAATGAAGGAAGAGGAGGAAAAAGTCCTGAGTTTCTGCCTCAGGCTACTGGTGCAGTCATTAACAGAGATGGGGAAATTCGAGAGTAGGAACAGACTTACAGAGGTCAAAAATACTGACTTGCCATACTGAAAGAAATTCCAAGTGAAGATGCTCACTCTGCAGTTGAAATAGGGGTGCATCCCCAAGGAAAGCTCTCAGGACATGTTCAAAGCTGCGTGGATCATCATCAGTGCAGAGTGAAAAACAGACACAGCTGAGTATGGGACGGACCAGGGAAGCTAGGGCACATGAGAAAGAAAAGATCCATTTGTGTTTCTCCAAATCTATGGGTCTTGAGGGCATTTGCAGAGGGTAGAAGAATGGGAGTGCTCAGCAATCTCATTCTAACTCCAGCTTTCTCACCTAATTGAGTGACCTTCGGCAAGTCATTTCATATTTCTGTCTGTCTCTCTGTCACTAACTGAAAAGAGATAATGAAGTTTGCTTACTTTATTTCATGTGTCAGTCATAAGATATGAGGAATTAATAAATGTTAAAAATGTTCTCAGAAATTAAATACAAGACATTATCTGTCTCTGGGGGTTGGGAGCATTTTGGACAACTGGGAAGGGAGAGGAAAAAGAGGCGGAGAAGAAGAAGCAAGGAAGGCAGCAGGGCAGACCTAGAAAAGTATTACTATAATCAGTGTTAAACAGCTAGCGGCTTCATTGGTTGTAATCCTTCATTCTGTCAAGGACTGTTATGGGTTGAATCATGTGTCTCCCAGAAAGATATGTGAAGTCCTAACCCCAGGTATCCCAGAAACTAACTTTATTTGGAAACAGAGTGGCTGTAGATATAATTAGTCAGGATGAGGTCATTCTGGAGAAAGATACGCCCTTAATCTGTGTGCTCAGTGTCATATCTGACTCTTTGCGACCTTATGGACTGTAGCCTACCAGGCTCCTCTGTCCATGGGATTTTCGAGGCAAAAATACTGGGGTCTGTTGCTAGTTTCTCCTCCAGGGGATCTTCCTGACCCAGGGATCAAACCTGAGTCTCCTGCATTGCAGGTGGATTCTTTACCACTGAGCCACTGGGGAAGCCCCTAATCTAAATATGACTCGTGTCCTTAAAAGATGATGACCAAGTGAAGACAGAGACACTGGGAGAATGCCATGTGAAGATGGAAGCAGAGACCAACTGGGTTATGTGGCTTCTAGCCAGGGAGTGGCAGAGCTAGTGGGCAAACCACCAGGAGCCAGGGAAAGGTAAGGAAGGCTTCTCTCCTGTAAAGTCTTAGAGAGAGCTTGATTCAGAGAAGCTTGATTCAGACTGCTGGCTTCCAGAACCTGAAAGCACTAAATTTGTGTTCTTTTGAGCCTCCCAGTTTGTGGCCCTTTGTAACAGCAGCCTTCAGTTCAGTTCAGTCACTCAGTCATGTCCAACTCTTTGCGACCCCATGAATCCCAGCACGCCAAGCCTCCCTGGCGTGCTCCATTACCAACTCCCGGAGTTCACTCAAACTCATGTCCATCGAGTCGGTGATGCCATCCAGCCATCTCATTCTCTGTTGTCCCCTTCTCCTCCTGCCCCCAATCCCTCCCAGCATCACAGTCTTTTCCAATGAGTCAACTCTTTGCATGAGGTGGCCAAAGTATGGGAGTTTCAGCTTTAGCATCAGTCCTTCCAATGAACACCCAGGACTGATCTCCTTTAGGATGGACTGGTTGGATCTCCTTGCAGTCCAAGGGACTCTCAAGAGTCTTCTCCAACACCACAGCTCAAAAGCATCAATTCTTCAGTGCTCAGCTTTCTTCACAGTCCAACTCTCACATCCATACATGACCACTGGAAAAACCATAGCCTTGACTGCCTTAGGAAACAAATATTGAATTAAACACTTTCTGTTTAGAAAAGTCTTTAATAGATCTCAAGGTTTCTGTTACAAAGCAAGTGAATAAAATAAAAAGGGTAGCAGGTAAGATATATTTGGGGGAAAAAAATGTAATTTTTTTCTCAATTGCACAGAGGATTGCATAAGCAAGTTAAATACAGTCACTCTTCCCAGTGCTGTGCTTAGTAGCTCAGCTGTGTCAACTCTTTTTGACTCCATGGACTGTAGCTCACCAGGCTCCTCTTTCCATGGGATTCTCCAGGCAAGAACACTGGAGTGGGTTGCCATGCCCTCCTCCAGGGGATTTCCCAACCCAGGGATCGAACCCAGGTGTCCTGCATGGCAAGTGGATTCTTTACTGACTGAGCCACCAGGGAAGTAGGAGACATTATTAATTCCAGGCATTAAAGCATGAAGTTGGCTAATTAGGCAATCTGATCAGCCTCAATCTGATAGTTCATTGGAGATGAAATAAGTGTCTCAAATGCCTTTCCAAAGTCCAGAGATGTGAGATGAGGATGTGGCCTGGGTGTCATTCCTGCCTATGTAGGCCTTGAAATTGCATTGATTCATTATTAGGTGGTGCTTCCTACCACTGTTGGAATAGGACAGAAAGGACATCATAATTCATGTCAGGAACTCAGCATCTTTTTCCTTCTGGATTACCACCCCCACCCCCACCTTGCTGACATCAAATGGCCTCACTTATCTCAGGGCTAGACAAGTGGCCCTTACAAGTTCTTGTCTCCAGCCTGGCCCATCTAAATGGTTTGAAAACATGATATGGGTAACAAGGTAGAACATTTGTCTCCTGTGTTAAGCACACTAGAGGCCAGTACTTTGGGCAGTTGTCTTACTCGCATATGGAGCAAGCCTACTGGAGGATGAAACCACTACAAAGAAAAGCAGGGGCAAGTGATGGAGAGAAACAAAGACACAAGATAACATTGGAACCAGTAACTTCAGCTATGCCTCGAAGCCCTAACATCCACGTGGATTTTCCAGTTACATAAACCAGTGAATCAAAGTCCGTATAGTCAAGGCTATGGTCTTTCCAGTAGTCATGCACGGATGTGAGAGCTGGACAATAAAGAAGGCAGAGTGCCAAAGAATTGATGCTTTCAAACTACAGTGCTGGCAAAGACTCTTGCGAGTCTCTTGGGAAGCAAGGAAATCAAACCAGTCAATCCTAAAGGAAATCAACCCTGAATACTCTTTGGAAGCACTGATGCTGAAGCAGACGTTCCAATACTTTGGCCACCTGATGCGAAGAGCCCACTCATTGGAAAAGACTCTGCCACTGGGAATGATTGAAGGCAAGAGGAGAAGAGGGTGACAGAGGAGGAGATGGTTGGATAGCATCACTGATTCAATGGACATGAACTTGGGCAAACTCTGAGAGATGGTGAGGAACAGGGAAGCCTGGCATACTGCAGTCCTTGGGGTTGCAACGAGTCAGACCCAGCTTGGTGACTGAACAACAGCAAATTGCTCTCTTTTTTCCTATGTCTAGTATGAGATGAGTTTTATGATTGGCAAACCTCCCTGGCTTTCAGTTTTCTCATCTATAAATAAAGGGTATTATCCTTGAACTTCTACCATCATCGTGAGCAGAACATGCCCTGGCAGAACTTTTTTTTTTTTAAATGGAATATTAACTAATTAAGAGAGTCTAAGGATGTTTAAGACAGTTAATTTTATACTCTCATGTCTAAGACTGGAACATTAACAGGTAATTGCTTTCCCCTTGTATCTCCACAAACTCAACTTCCTTGTTAGCATCTCTGGCCTCTTGTTATGAAAAGTCTAAAATTGTTACCGTTTTTATTTTCACATTTATCTCTTCTTCTCTAGGAAAAACAAAAGTTGCATTTATTAGGCACCAATGGAAATAAAATTAGTAAAAGAAGTGAAAATATCAGCTTGAGCCCTTGAATTTTAGTGCTAGAATGTAATTCAGAGGCTATCTAGTTCAATTTCCTCCCTTAACAGGTGAGAATCCTGAGGTCCAGAGAGTCTCATAACCTGTTAAAGACCTCTGAGCTAATGTCAAATGGGACTAGAACCCCATGCTTTTTAATTCTTACCTTATCATTCCTTCTGTTATGTTAACCCTTTTCTGGTGTTTACCACATTTGGAAGGATTCAAAGCTAATACTCCTAGCATCACTCTTTCTAATTTTTTAAGTGTATTTGGGGCTTTTGAAGACTGTGAGCTTGAATATCAGAGTTTATTCTTGTCCAAAAATATGAAGAACAAATAGAAACAACCACTAAGCTTGATGCTTTGTTATTAGCCTATTTTATGATGCGAACATTTCTTATTCTAGAAGAGTACAATGATTCTGCCATTAAAAAAAAAAACAACAACACAGATTTAAGTAACCATTCCATCTCTGTCTTTTATGACAGCAATTTTTTAAAGGTTGAGCAGAGTTACCCCCACACCTGTTTTTTTTAAACTGAAAGGGACCCAGCTGCACTCCGCAGGGAAATCACAAAGGCAACTGGAGATCTTGTCAATTTACATCCAAGCTTGGCTGGAGAAAAGTGGATAGCTGATTTGAGGAGATAAGGGAATAAGTACATTTACCTGAAGATGAGCGTGGCTCAGCTCAAGAGACCAGAGATAATGAGGGAGGCTTCCTTTGGTTTGGTGAGGAAATCCATGATTCTGTAACATCAATCAAGACAGTTTTATCTGATTGCTAAGTTTCAAGAAAACCAGTGAACACTTAAAATAACTATACAGAAAGAGGAAAAAGGAGATAGAAGAAGGTACTATCATTCTCTGTTATGGAAAGTTCTAAACTAGAGCCCACAATGGTATGAAATTAATGTTAAATTTCAACGTTATCATAATGAAGTAGTGAATTTAGGTTAATTTTATAAGAACAAAGGATCCCCTTGTAGATTTCCAGGATTTGCCCACAAGAGATTTTGATCCTGGTTCAAGGCACATCAGGCTTCCCCAATGGTTCTACAGTAAAGAATCTGCCTGAAATTCAGGAGACACAAGAAATACCGGTTCAATCCCTGGGTGGGGAAGATTCTCTGGAGGAGGAAATGGCAACCCACTCCAGTATTCTTACGTGAAAAATCCCATGAACAGAGAAGCCTGTTGGGCTACAGTCCATGGGTCACAAAGGGTCCAACACGACTGAGCACTCTCACTTTCAATGCACATTGAAGAGAAACAGGGCATTGGCTTGCAAGGGCTGGGATGACAAAGTAAGTGCCTTCAAAACTGAATGTATTTTAAAAATCTCAGTGAAAATAACCACATCATACATTCTTATCACACGTCATATATTCTTCTAGAGTTCAATAAATGTGGGTTAAAATCAATTGCCTTATATTTATTAGCCTGTATAATTTTACCTCCTCATTTACCTGTAGACTGTAGCTGTAAACAGCTCATTATTTTACAATAGGTGGCAACCAGGGGCATAATTTGAATGTTGAGAGAACTTCTTCACCCCTTCTACAAATGCACACACACAAACACACATTAGTATACATACTTTGTGCAAAAAGTCCATACTAACTTGGCTTTAATGACTCACTCGTGGGCAGGAAAGATTCTGCCTGATGAACCCATTACTTTTGCCTACTAGGTAAAAATTCAATTTTAGAGAGTATCAGAAAACTTGAAAACATAGAGTCAGTTGGGATCATGGTATCTGTATCAAGGTACCTGTGTCAAGATGCTTGGAATTGATGGGGAGGTTCCCAAAGAAAGGAGAGAAATGCTGAATGTCAGATTATACAAGCAACAAAAGGGAACTACCACCTCTTCTCAATTAACTTCACTTAAATATTTTAAAAATACCAATCATGTGGAAAGGATATGCCACAGTATTAATCATCTCTATATTTAAGGTCCCTACTCTATGATTAAGAGCATAAAATAGCACATCTAAAATATTAAAATACACAAACAATGAATGGCAATGACTAATGACTAGTCCAGGCATTAGAGACCACAAACGTTTGAAGATTAATGATATTATTTCAAGATGGGTGTAGAGAGTGGAGTTCAAATAAGGCTTCAGTACACGATGAGTCTTGACTACAGCTTCAAGGATGGTAGGCTGCAAATAGACAGGATGGCAAGAAACTCCACATTTCTTCACTGTGCTCATAAGAGCATAGTGTGGAGCTGAGGAAAGACTGGAAACTTGTGTGGAGGGCGAGGAAGAGACTAGCACTAACACAAGGAGGAGGATTCTTGAAATGTTATATATAACAGAGGCCAGAGTGATAAGCTGTGAGATTTTCTCCATGTAGAACATGGGGAGTCTATATTATACATATATTTATTTATTTTATAAAAATGTCCCATCGACTCTTAAAATATTTATGTGTGTGTGTGTGTGTGTGTTTATTTGGCTGGGCAAGGTCTTAGTTGTGGCCTGCGGGATTTTTAGTTGCAGCATTTGAACTCTTAATTGCAGCCTACAAACTCTTAGTTGTGGCATGTGGGATCTCATTCCCTGCCGCTGTTGCTGCTAAGTCGCTTCAGTCGTGTCCAACTCTGTGTGACCCCATAGACGACAGCCCACCAGGCTCCCCCGTCCCTGGGATTCTCCAGGCAAGAACAATGGAGTGGGTTGCCATTTCCTTCTCCAACGCATGAGCAGAGAATAAACCTGAGCCCCCTGCCTTGGAAACACGGTGTCTTAGCCACTGGACCATGAGGGAAGTTCTGGGGAGTCATTTTAAAAGAAAAATATCTGATTCATGTTAGTATGGTTGTTTAGCTTTCAATTACCTAGCCCCCTCCCCAGAAGGACGTTCTGTAAAATGTCTGAGCTAAGAAGTCCCCCCGCAGTTGATGGCATTTAAAGAAGCTCAGACCATATAAAAGAACCCAGGGTCAGATTTGGAGTGTGAAGGATACACAGACCCCTGCCATCAATGTCATTTAATTCCTCATAACCTGATCTTTTAAAAAACATTTCTCCTTGCAGCAACAGTTTGTATTTCTAAACAGGGAGAAAAAAACTTGCCTATGTCTCTCTGAGTCACCCATCACCGAGTACTTTTTCTCCCACTTTGAATCAACAGGGGGATCTTTCTGCTTTTCTGTTCTTGCCTGTTTTATAATGTGATGAAGGAAGCAGTAGACTAATTCTAGATCCTCTCAAAAATGCTGGGGATTGCTCTCTTTAGGGGGCCTAATTCTGTAAGGACTTCCTGTGTGAGCATTTACCTGTTGTTTTGTTTTTGTTTTGTTTTTTACATTTTCATTCCCTATTGAATCTTTCATGGGAACAATGAAGTGTTAGCCCTCCACCCTTTGCTTCCCACCCACCCTCTTTCACAGTCACAAAAGAAACAAATAGTTCTTTTTCTTCCTTTCTAGTCACACCTATGGGCTAAATTTTACATAATTTATTTAATTTTTGAGGAATAGGTGCATGATCTAAATACCAAAACTTTTCTTGAAACCAGAACCTGACCAGAAATTCTCACAGTCAACGCTTCATGAAGGGATGGTGGTATCTTAAGCAAATAATCTGCTAAATTAATAAACCTCATAAATTACAGAATCCCTGAATACCAACTGCTGAAATACAATCACTCTCTGACCTGAACCTATTAAATGAAGAAGTCTGCTGTGCATAATTTACAGCAGTGCTATGAATGAAAAATAGCTCCTTAAAAGGGAGATAAAATACAAAAATGGCCTTGCTGTAGAAACAGAATTACTGGTTATTTCAGTTCTTATTTATTCTAATATTGGTTTTATGGGTCATCCAACAATTTTTATCTTTATCATTGTTTTGCTCTCAATTGCTCAATAATCCATGGTCAAGATAACATTACATTTTGCTGGTTGGATGGCAGGAGTGAAGTTAAAAAGGCAACATTCATCATACTATAATGAACACGTAATATTTCCTTAAAATTATAAAATTTATAATTATAAAATTATAAAATTATAAAAAATATAATATTGCATACAGATATCTATTGGTAATACTGTTACCAACCTAATTAGTCACCTTGTCTAAAAAAATCAATGTATTTTGAAGGTATTAAATCAATGGTTCTCAACTGAGAGTTGTTTTGTCATCTAGGACATGTGACAATGCCTGGAGACCCTTCTTTTTTGGAGACACTTTTGATTGTTGCATCTGGAGCAGGGGATGCTATACGTCCTATAGTGCACATCTATCTGAGTAAAGATTTACATAGCCCAATATCAACAGTTCTGCTATTAAGAAGCTTTGTGTTAGTGATAAAAAAAAATCAACCCCAATTTTCAGGTATTTGGAGGGAAAAGGATCTTTCATGAACAATTTCTTGCCAATTTTTTTTTCTTTTTAAGAACTGGCTATTCTATTCAGTCCCAAACAGGCTATTCTAGATTGGCCAAAATGAATTTAGCACTCACTTCCCCAAGCCCTCTCTGGAATTTTGTGTAAAAGGATTAGCAACAGCCATCCTTATTTGTTCAAAGATTACACAAGGACTTTCTTGTGCAAATTTTCTTAGGAAAATTTTCCCAAACCATGAGTAAACCCTGTTAGAATGTTGGTTGCCATATATCTCAAATGAGGACTATTTTGGACTCAGATGGAATGAAATAAATTCTATTAATGAATCACATTTTAAATCTCAATCTCTATCTATTATTTTGAGACTTTGAGGGTGAACACTTGCTGGGATTGATTGAAAGAAGAAAAATGAAAAAGGGCATGAAATCGGGATACTCTGATATTTGTATTGCTAATCAAATTGTAAAAATCAGGACAAAATTGCAGAACTGTTTTTTCTAGACCTAAAGTCAGCCTAGCTCTGGAGTCCCTCTCCTACACACACACACACACACACACACACACACTCTCTCTCTCTCTCTCTCTCACACACATACACACACACACCATTTCTGTTGATGGTGGGAAATTCCTAATCTTCCTGCTTCACAACCATTCTGTCTCTCTGATTAATAAATGTATGTTCCTCTAGTTAAATTTAAGATTCAAACTCAGTTCACTTAACTTTCCCCCACCCTCTCTTCTGTCCTTCTCCTGGGAAGATATCGGTTCTCCAGGACCTAATACAGTTATAAAAGCATAGGTTGAAAACCCTGTAAGTGTCTATCCCACCTCAGAACCAGAGCCAGTGGTCTCCGGGCAGAGGACATGTGAGGGTCCATGTCCTGGTATGTGTCTTGTGCTTCTCCTTCTGTTTTGACTTTGCTTCTGGTTCCAATGAATGATCATGCTTCTGCTTATAACCAACACCCAAACTGGTTATCACAATTCCCACATGAATTCTGAGTTTCTCTCTGGTACACTTGTTCCTTATTCTTTCTCTAGTTCTCATGGGCACTTTGAGAACGGATCCTTCCCCTACAGTTCTTTTCTCTAAAAGGCATAGAGTCCTGCATCTGAACTCTAGTCTGTGAAAGGAATCCTATTGCCTGCTGGTAAAGGCCTGATGTACCTGAACAGTTGTTGGAGGAGAAGGAGATATGACAAGGAAGGCTGACAAATTCTACCATCTGCCTTTTTCCTGATGCTGGAATTTACCGGTTTCTCAGTCCAAGCTCTGTTAGCTTTCTTGGTGCATCATTGCCAGTAAAATCCTGCTCCTGGCAAAGAACTTTTTAGTTTTAAACTTGAAAACCTAAAGATGAATCCATGGCAATAACCACCATCCTGATAAATATTTTGGAAGTCTGAAGTGAAAATAGCTTAAATTGACTTATTACGAAACAAGAAGACTCATTTCTTCATAAAACCATCAAAAGTGCAAGTGACTAGCTATTATCAGAAACAGATGCAGGGTCTAAATGTTGCTTTAGCCATTCTATGCTAAATACTGCATATTCTTTAATACTCTCAACAATCACAGTATATTGTACAACATATTGGAAAATTTAACATATATATATTAGATAATTTTAGTATTTATTTTTTCAAAATTTAAGATTTCTTTAAAGAATTGTAAAGCTTTATTTTATCATTGGCCCAATCCTGATGCATAACTTCTAATCTGTTTTTTTAGTTGATTTACTTATATGGTTTGTGTGTGTTTTATAAGGTATGTCCAAAATATTAGGAACTTGAACAAATTAAACTGTATTAGCAGCCATATTTTTAGATTTTGTTGTCTAGTTTGCAAAGGTGAAGGTACGTGCTTAATCACTCAGTCATGACTCTTTGCGACCCTTTGGACTGTAGCCCACCAGGCTTCTCTGTCCATGGGTGAAGGTACAGTCATTTTTATAATATAGAGCTTTTTAAAAATCCAATGTCATGGGCTGTTGAAAGTTAGGAGAGGCTGCCTACAGATCGGACCTGAATTCATTCTACCTCTTACCAGGAATGAGGTACCATAAGAATAGAGATTAAAACAGGGAGGTCAGACCGTTAGCCTCCTGGCTTAGCTAGAACCTGCGGCCACTTACACACCTATAAATGCATGTACATGGAGGACATTTTGAAAACAGAAAGTGAATGTCTACTGGGAAGTAGCCTTCTTCCTACACTAGGATTGATATGTTCAGAGATTTTGCCTTTCCTTCTACCTATCTCCCATTGTCAGTGGAAGAGTTTCTTTAATTACTTGAAGATCTTGTCTCTGACTCTCTTTTATGGCATCTGTTACATTTTGTGTTCTCAGTCAGGGTCAGTGGACCTCTTTGATTTCCCTTTTATTTCACCCAAATGTCAGTGTATTCACCTTGAATATTCTAAACCTCACTGATCACTTCACGCTTCTACTAACCTCTAGAAATCTCCATAGCAACATCCATGGGCACAAAGGATCATACTTTTCTCTGAACTCAACTTCTAATTTAAAATAAAGAATCTGCCTGCAACATGGAAGACCCAGGTTTGATCCCTAGGTTGGGAAGATCCCCTGGAGAAGGGAATGTCAACCCACTCCAGTATTCTTGCCTGGAAAATTCCTTGGACAGAGGAGCCTGGCAGGCTACAGTCCATGGGGTTGCAAAGAGTTGAACAGGACTGAGTGACTAACACACATACACACATTTAATTGAAGGATAAAATGCAACCTCAAGTTACTTTTTTAGAAAGACATCTTATACAAGCACTGATCTAAACCCTGAGTTCCTGGCTCTCCTCCCACCTCAGCCAGTACTCCTTCCATTCAATTCTGCTGCTTCCCTGAAGAAAGAAGCTGCAATCCTTTATTCACATTCACTAAGGCCAACTCATAGTAATAAAAATGCAGTCGCATTATTGTGGTACATGTGACCTACTTCCAGTGGGGACCTTCCAATTTGTTTTCTAGATAAGAGAAATCATATTTCATATCTGGTTATGGAAAAATGTAAGAAATATTTCAATTTTTAGATTTCTTTTTGTGTTTAGCCCATTCTTGAGACTCTGACTTACTAAGGGAGCAAAGCCAATACAGGTATTTCCCCAACAGCTCCTAAGCACTAAAATGGATTTGTTTTAAATCCTTTTTCACCAGGATCAGAAGAGCTAGATTGGAGAATAAAGGAGATGGATGACTGATATCCAGGCTTCACTATTGTTTACATACTTGTGTTAGTTGCTCAGTCGTGTCCAATTCATTGTGACCCCATGGGCTGTAGCCCACTAGGCTCCTCTGTCCATGGAATTCACCAGGCAGGAATACTGGTGTGGATTGCCATTCCCTT
The DNA here is from genome assembly GCF_019923935.1 of Bubalus bubalis. Lineage (NCBI taxonomy): Eukaryota > Metazoa > Chordata > Mammalia > Artiodactyla > Bovidae > Bubalus > Bubalus bubalis. Next base: position 40,549,782 of record NC_059168.1, on the reverse strand, counting down.
CTCCAGAGGATCTTCCCAACCCAGGGATCAGACCCGGGTCTCCTGCATTGCAGGCAGGTTCTTTAGGGCTTGGTATTTCTCATAGGCAGGGAAACATGGTTTATTCAGTTGCTTAAACACTATGAGATAAAGTATTATCCAAAAATAATACCACCACAAATGATAATGTGACACATGTATTCTCTTTTATTATTAAGGAATTATTCACTTATGAAATATCCTTAGTGAGAGATCACATTTAGTTCTATCATTTTTTTACATCTTAATGTAAGTCATTTACCACTTGGGCATATGATAAACAAATATTAATTTGAGGGTAGTAGGTAGAGAATATGGGCTTCCCTGGTGGCTCAGATGGTAAAGAATCTGCCTGCAATGCAGGAGACCTGGGTTCCATCCCTGAGCTGGGAATATCCTCTGGAGAAGGGAATGGCAACTCATTCCAATATTTTTGCCTGAGAAATCCCATGGTCAGAGGAGTCTGATGGGCTATAGTCATGGGGTGGCAAAGAGTCAAACGTGACTTGAGCAACTAACACTTGCACTTTTTTCACTTTCAGGCAGAGAATAGGAGTAAAGTTATATAAATTTTAATCTGTGTAATAAAGACAAGGGGTCAGCAATATTATCAAATGCACACTCATGCCTTATTAGATGAGGAAACTGAGACTCACAGAAAGTTAAAGTGTTAGTTGCACAGTCGTGCCCGACTCTTTGCAACCCCATGGACTATAGCCTGCCAAGCTCCTGTGTCCATGGGATTCTCCAGGGAAGAATACTGGAGTGGGTAGCCATTTCCTTCTCCAGGGGATCTTCCCCACCCAGGAATTGAACCTGGGTCTCCTGCATTGCAGGCAGATTCTTTACCATCTGAGCCACCAGGGGATCCCATACAGTTGATCAAATATAGATCCAAGGCTGAAGACCATGGGTTCTGACTCCTAGAGCAATGCTGATGCTACTGTCTCACAATAAGGTGGAGCTCTCCTCGGGCATGGGACAAGGATGGGAATGCCTGCAAGCTACTGAAAATATGTAAGAATTTTCTTGTGTCTAATACAGAATTTTAAAGTTGAATAATATCTGAAGAATCACCTATTCTCAGTCTCTTGGTTTCAACGTGAAGTAACTGGTGCCCAAGATAATTAGTGGTAGATCTGAGGCTAAAATTCAAGTCATCTGATTTTCAATCCAGTTCTATTGACACCTTATCATGCTTCTGTAAGGACCAGAAAATAAAGGTGGTGGGAAAGAGAGAAAGAGCAGAATGCAAAATTAGAAGGGGAGGGTTATGTGAAGAGCAGGATCTCTGTTCTAGAATGTGGTGAGAGAGTGAATGATGTGAGAACAGGAAGAAGCTGGCATTGCTAACATTGTAGTGCTCAAAATTCAATCCCCAGACTAACATTACCTGAAAACTTATTTAAAGTGCACATTCTTGGCCTGACCTGGATCTTTTGAATCAGAAACTCCACCAAGCTCTATTTTAACAAGTCTATCGGATAATTCTGATGCAACCTAAAGTGTGATGGGGCTTCCCAGGTGGCTCAGATGGTAAAAGAATCCACCTGCAATGCTGGAGACCCCATTTGATCCCTGAGTTGGGAAGATACCCTAGAGAAGGTAAGGGCTACCCACTCCAGTATTCTTGCCTGGAGAATTCCATGGACAGAGGAGCATAGCAGGCTACAGTCCATGAAGTTGCAAAGAGCTGGGCATGACTGAGTGACTAACATTTTCACCTCAGGCTTCCCAGGTGGCGCTAGTGGTAAAGAACCTGCCTGCCAAACAACGTAGGAGATGCAAGAGACCTGGGTTTGATCCCTGGGTTAGGAAGATCCCCTGGTGGACAGCATGGCAAACCCACTCCAGTATTCTTGCCTGGCGAGTCCTATGGACAGAGGACCCTGGAGGACTACAGCCCATAGGGTCACAAAGAGTCGGACACAACTGAAACAGCTTAGTACAGCACACGCTAAAGTGTGAGAACCTGTGTTGTAGACAAGTATTTTATTTTGTTTCGTTTTTTCTAGATGACATTAAAATTTTTTTTTTTTGCATTTTGTTTTTTAAACATTTTATTTCATATTGGGGTATAGCTGATTAACAATGTTGTGATAGTTTCAGGTGAACAGCAAAGGGACTCAGCCATACATATACATGTTTCCATTCTTGCCCAAACTCCCCTCGTATCTAGGCTGCCACATAACATCAAGCAGAGTTCCATGTGCTATACAGCTGGTCCTTGTTGGCTATCCTTTTTAAACATAGCAATGTATATATGTCCATCCAAACTCCCTAGCTATCCCTTCTCCCCATTCTTCCCCCAGTAACTCTAATTTTGTTCTCTAAGTCTGTGAGTCTGTTTCTGTTTTGTGAGTAAGTTCACCTATATCATTTCTTTTTAGATTCCACATATAAGGAATGTAATATGATATTTCTCCCTCTCTGAGTAGACAAGTCTTTTTGAAGCCTCTCTGGATTAATTCTCAGTACACAGTCTTCTGAATAAGAAAAAGCTTTCTGTATCAGGCAGATCTTTGTTCTGGCTAATCTCTTCTGACTATGAAGATTGACCTGATTATTTTCATAAATAGCCACAGACTCTTAACATGAATGAAATGTTTATTTAATTCTCTCTCATTTCTTTTCAAGTTCTAAAATTCTCATTCCTTTTATAATTATTTCTCATCATATCATTTAGTGATATCTATTTATTTAGGGATTTTTGCCTCCCCCTCCCTTGACCCCCTCCTGGCCCACTGGTTTCCATGCATCTATATAGTACAGGATGGCAACATATGGCACACTACAATTATTTGGACTCACCATATCATTATAAGCATATTTAACTGAAAAATATTTTTAAATGATAAATCAGAGTTGTCTTCTTGTTCTTTTAGGTCAAGTCTACATTTGTAAACTTTGTCATTTAATTGAGTCTTGAAGTTGGTGCAACCATGATATATTTAGCACTGATTTTGCTAACCTACTGGTTTTCCAATATTTTTCTTTACTAAACAAAAACAGTCAGAGAAGATTGGTCGATAACATAGGTAAATAACATAGCTGAGGAAGAGGAAACAGCTCAAGAAAAATGAATGCAAGAAGCCTTCATATGAACAGTGAGGAAATAGCATCGTGCTGTAGGTTTAATAGAGTTGGGATTGAGCCCCTGCTCTGCTGGTCATCCCTGATAACTCAGGCGGCAAAGACTCCGTCGGCCATGCAGGAGACCCTGGTTCAATTCTTGAGTCAGGAAGATCCCCTGGAGAAGGAATAGGCTACCCATGCCAGTATTCTTGGGCTTCCCTTGTGGCTCAGCTGGTAAAGAATCCAACCTGCAATACAGGTGACCTGGGTTCGATCCCTGGGTTGGGAAGATCCCCTGGAGAAGGGAAAGGCTAACCACTCCTCTATTCTGGCTTGGAGAATTTCACGGACTATACAGTTCATGGGATTGCAAAGAGTCAGATACGACTGAGTGACTTTCACTTTCACTTTTTTTTTTGCCCCTCAGAGCCTGCACATCACTTCTCCTTTGGGTCTCTATTTTCTTATCTAGAAGCAGGCACATGAATATCCACCTACTGGGGGATTTTTTGGGTAACAACCAAATGAAATAGCTTATGTACATTACATGGTAATGGTTTCCATTTATTTCTGCCTCTCTTGTTTATTTGGCCACACTGGGTCTCTGTTGCCGTGTGCAGGCTTTCTCTAGTTGCAGGGAGCGGGGGGCAGTTGCTAGCAGTGGTACCCAAGCTTCTCTTTACAGTGACTTCTCTTGTTTCAGAGCACAGGTTGGAGGGAAGCAGGCTTCAGTGGTTGTGGTGCATGGGCTCAGTTGCCCCATGTCATGTGGGATCTTCCAGGACCAGGGAATCAAACCCCTGCCCCCTGCATTGCCAGGTGGATTCTTAACCACTGGACCACCAGGGAAGTCCTCTCCCTTTCTTCTTAATTTTCTGTTCTATTAATTTTGCCTTCATAATACATTGTCTTATATCATTAAGTGGCTCTCAACTGTCTTATAAGTTTATTGAGGGTAGAGATGTTTGAAATTCATTCTTAATTTGTTTAGCCCTTTATATAACACTCTCAACATCTAAATGTGTGTAGTAGGTCTTCAACTCCTAAGAGATATCCAATGTGCAATGGCAGTGGAATAAGAAAATGCCATGAACATTTGCCCACCACCATTTATCATTGCTGCTTTAAAGGCAGCTCTCTCTGGGGTCCCTACTCTCTGACATTCTGAAGCAGGCAGACAGCAATTTAGCCAAAGGGTACACAAGAGACCGCATAAAGAACAGGGTCAATCTAGGCGGGCCAACACATGTCCTAAGACAATGCCACACCACTTTACTCATGTGATTCCACCTACAGGTTCTAGTCTGTTCCTTAGGTCTTATTCCCAACACAGACAAGCAGCAAGTAGCAGAAATCACCAACTGGTGGCCTAAAAGCCATAGTGTTTCGTTTACCACTTCAGGGATTGTTTTGTTTCATTTTTTGTCTGTTTGATCTTTTATGAGCCTTGTTTTTAATTATCTAAGCAACACATTATTTATCAGTGAATTTTTTAAAACTTTCAGTTGAAGCTTAGAGTCTCTCTTCACCTCTACCCACTCCACTTTCCAATGCTGACACGTGATTTTTGACACCATATTTTTTTTTGTTTGTTTAGTTGACTTTGAATGCCTTTGAATGCCTTTTGGGAGACACAGCTTACCACAGGCTCCAACAATTGCTTCCCCCCAGCCCCACTGCAATCTATGTGCCACCCAGCTGGCCCTGAGGTCACTTGCACTGGGCTTGAAGTCCTAAGAACACTCTTATCTGAACAAATCTTATTTCTAGGACCCATGTTCCCTACTTGACAAGATTGCTATGAGAATTAAAGCAAATAACATCAGTGAAACTACCTGGAAAGCCATTATTTCCTGAGCAGAAGGTGCGCCAAGCAAGGGAGCGTGTATCTCAAAGAGGCCCACTGAAGAGCAAAACTGCTTCCATGCCCATGATCTATCTATGAAAATCAAACAATGTTTGAATTCAGTTAAGTTACAAATTCCACTATAAACAATAACACGTGTGAAGCACTTAGACATTCCCCAAACAAAAATAGTTCACAATTTGAGTATCATTACTGATGCTTTACTTAATAGTAACAATACATTCCTGTTTATTTTTAAATAAAATATTTTGTTACTTCTTATTAAGTCAAATTTTTACTATAGGAAGAGGAGTCCTATTTGTCCTATAGCTTCAGATACTTCCTGACACCATTAAACAAATGGTGAGTTGTTATGATTACTAGTCTTTCCAGACCCAGCTAAACAGCTCTTTCGTGAAACCTTCTCTGACCACCCCAACTGAATGAACTCCTCTGAGTTTCAGCAGTGGTTCTTTCTCTCTAGTTTTCTCGGGCATTATGTGTACACATGGCCTCGTATTGCTTCTATTGTTGTGACACTGTTATTTAAATATTTGTGGAATAGAGATTCTAGTCTTTCATTGTTTATGTGTTTATCTCATCTCTCCTTGACGGGATAATAGGCTTCTTTATGTCAGAGGCCACATTCTGTGTCCCACTTCGCAAGACGCCACACACACACTAGGCGCCTAGTAAGTGTCTTTAATTTGATTTGAAGAGAGTGTTAGATCCTAGAAGTGCCACAAGAATGTGTCTCTTAAAACTCCTCATCTGTAACCTTGTCCCTTCTGATTTGTAACCAGACAAGAGCTTTGAAGTGAGGTGACAGTATGTTTCTTTCTTCTGTGTTCCTCGGAATGAAGGCTCTTGTTTTCCACCCAGGCAAAGTGAGGTGATTTGAATCTCTCTAATGCAAAACCCAGCATATGCTGTTCTTTGTGTTGAAGGTCATCTGCTAGAATCTAAAAGTATCTGTTGGCAATAATTATTTAAGTAGTGTATTTCTAATCTTCAAAGAGATAGTTTTGTGTTTAAAATTAATTTTCTTATTTGTCTGTGGTTGCAACTTAAAAAACACTTTTCCTTAGATGCACTATAAAATGTTAATAGCTACATATAGAATGACTTTACGACTGTGGTGTCATTTTTCTCAGCTTGATCAGCTCTTTTGAATGGCATCATTATGATCAAAGTTGTTTACAGTAATAAAATATGAATAGTTTCGATAAAAAAGTAGGCACCATTACAATTAAACAGTATCTGGCATTTTAGAATGTGATAACTACTCATAATGCTGTCGTCGAATAAGCAAATCTACAATATAAACATAATCACAAGAATGACCTAAACAAGTCTTCGAAGCACAAAAAGGAATATAATTGGGGGTGGGTGCCACAAAGTTGGGGAAAGCAGAATATTCAACATACCTGAGTTCTTTCAAAGAAACTGTGAGGTTTTTAACATTGTATTTATATAGTACCCTTTATCAAGCTTTATTTCTGCAAGAAACAAGCAAATTTTAAAATTAGAACAACATGCTGAATGTCTCAATAAAACTTGGGTCTTAATACTTTGTTTGATAAGGTATTCTGCAAAAATTAGCATATTCATATTTATAGGGTTTTTATTCAATTATATTACCAGGCTATTGGAAAACATAACAACTAGGATATATAAAATAGCTCTATAAATCTTTACACCTTATATTAACACCTCTCCAAATACAATAAAGTTTCCTTGATCCAGGCGCTGATTTTCAGGTTTCTGTTCCTTTTCTTTTTTCTGAAGATTAACTTACTTCTGATTCTTATATATACTCCTTGTTACCACTATTAGAGGGGTGGCAGGTAAGAGAAATTTGATGAATTTCTAGCCCATCAATATTGCTACTGGTTTGAGCTTCTGGAGATTTGAAGGAAGTAAAAGTGGCAGACTCTTTCTTTGGGGGATCAAAAAGGGCTGGTTTCAGCAATGTTAGGAAGGTGATTGTCTTCCTAAGGATAAAAGTGAGTAAAACTGTGAAGTCTAACACACAAGCAGCTGAGTACGATGAATATGTTAGCTCCTTTATAGAAGAAGGAAAAGAAACAATTTTGACATGACTCTCCATATAGAGAGTAATTGGGAAACTTCGTACAAATAAATAAAAAGTGTTAGTTGCTCAGTTGTGTCGGACTCATTGCGACCCCATGGACTATAGCCCCCCAGTTTCCTCCCAAATTTCCCTGAATACCTTGTATGTATGCCAGTAACACTAAAATGTTAACCCAAGATGTGTGATCTCTTGACTAATTATTTTTTGTAAACTAAAAAAAATGTTTTCTGAAACCTGCCAGAGAATTTCAATTTGCCAAATGAACAAAGTTGAGGCTTCTTAGACCTTCATTGAGGGCTTTCCACAATCTGACCTTGACATCCTTGAACAAACTCCTGTCTCCCCAGTTCTGTATGTGAACCTCTAGCCTATCTACAAACTCCTAGAAAAATTGTTACAAGTTTGTGTCTCCATGAAATTCCGAACACACACACATGCGTGCATGCACACACACAGACACATGCAATGTCCACCACCCAATCACAACCTACACTCCACATATCTAAACATCTTTCTTATGAAATTATTCAATTCCTCCATTCCTCTTCTGTAATCGACCTCTCCAAAGTTCTGTCTTTTTGTCGAATCTTCTCCTATTGTTTCTACCATCCCTTTGGCACTTACCCCAAGCTATTTTAGATTTCTGGCTAGCTACTTGCCTTTCCTCAGCTTCCCAGGCGGTTCAGTGGAAAAGAATCCACCTGCCGATGCAGAAGATGAGGGTTTGATCCCTGGGTCAGGAAGACACCCTGCGGGAGGAAAGAGAAACCCATTCCAGTATTCATGCCTGCAAAATTCCACGGACAGAGGAGCCTGGGAGGCTACAGTCCATGGGGTCACAAAGAGTCGGACATGACTGAGCACACACTCACTTAACTTTCATATAATATATCCTGAGAAATATTTAGGGGGAATTTTTAAATATTCATAAGATATTCTGGTTATAGCACACAGTTATCCAAATGATGAAGCAATGATCTATGTCCTTAGTCTGTAAGCATGGAAAGAATTTCTCACAGCTGTGCCTTTTCCATTTTCCTTTTGAGTTCAAACAATGTTTTTCCTCTCTTTCCTGTACTCTCTGCAGGGTATACCTAAGTTGAAAGTAGAACAAAATTAAAAAACAAAAATCAAAAAGGCCTAACCACTGAGATATCAGAATGTCAGCTGAAATACTTAAAAATAATCTTCACTTGTATAAGCAAAAATAGATAAGAGCCAACTACGACAGCTCTTATCTGCAACAAGAACAACAATGCAAAGAGTCCATCCATTAAGATGTTTTTTGATTTCCACCCATTCCAAGGGCAATATTGTAAGTATAAACTAAACAAGTGACTTCTTGCAAGGGAAAACAAAATAACAACACATGCTTTTACCATCAATTTATCAGGCTAAATAAACATTGCTTTAAAGTAAAATTAGAAACTGTTAATTCAGCAGTTATTAGATTAAAAGATCAGCAAACCCATTAATTTAAAAACAAACATATAAACAAAACAATGACTGGCTAATTCAGGGATATCATCTTTGGACATTATAGCATATAGATTTGGCACCTTTACGTAAAGTGGTATGGGAAATGAACTTATCTACAAAATAGAAACAGACTCACAGAAATAGAGAACAGATCTGTGGTTGCCAAGGGAGAGGAAAGGTGAGAGAGGGAGTGAGAGAGGGATGGATTGGGAATTTGAGATTAGCAGATGCAAAATATTGTATAGAGAATAAATAAACAAGGTCCTACTGTATAGCACAGGGGACTATATTCAATATCCTTTGATAAGCCATAATGACAAAGAATATAAAACAGAGTGTGTGTGTGTGTGTGTGTGTGTGTGCATGCATGCTTGCAAAGCCACTTCAGCTATGTCTGACTCTTTGTGACCCTATGGACTAGAGTCTACCAGGCTCCTCTGTCCATGGGATATTCCAGGCAAGAATATAGAGTGGTTTGCATATATATATATATACACACACACACACGCACACACACATAGCTCAATCACTTTGTTGTACAGTAAAAATTAAAAATTAGCACAATACTATAAATCAACTATTGGAGAAGGCAATGGCACCCACTCCAGTACTCTTGCCTGGAAAATCCCACGGACAGAGGAGCCTGGTAGGCTGCAGTCCATGGGGTCGCTGGGAGTCAGACACGACTGAGCGACTTCACTTTCACTTTTCACTTTCGTGCATTGCAGAAGGAAATGGCAACCCACTCCAGTGTTCTTGCCTGGAGAATCCCAGGGACGGGGGGTCTGGTGGGCTGCAGTCTATGGGGTCGTACAGAGTCGGACACGACTGAAGCAACTTAGCAGCAGCAGCAGCATAAATCAACTATACTTCAATAAAAATTTTAAAAAATTGTTTTAAAAAGTATTGATGTGGTAGAGATGGAAAAATTAAGAATTTTGGTGTTAAACACAATTATGTTCGTTTATAATATATAATATATATTATATATATAGCTTGACAGAAGCTATATATATAATATGTGCAATGTGACATTTTGCTATATGTATACATTGTAAAATGATTACCACAATCAAGCAAATTAATATGTCCATCACCTCCCAGAATTATCTTTTGTGTATGTGTGTGTGTAGTAAGAGCATTTGAAATCTACTCTATTAGCAAATGTCAAGCATGTAATACATCGTTAGTAACTATAGTCACATGCTATACTTTAGGTCTCCAGAATTTCTCTTATAACTGAAAGTTGGTGCCATTGATCAGTATTTTCACTTTTCTCTTACCCCTCAGCCTCTGGCAACCACCATCCTACTCTCTGTTACTATGAGTTCAAAATTTTTTTAGATTTCACATGCAAATGAAAATCACATGATATTTATCTTTCTATGTTTGACATTTCATTTAGCATAATGACTTCCAGTTTCATCCACATTCTCTCAAATAGCAGGAGTTTCTTCTTTTTAGGCTAAATAATCCATTGTTTATATATACCAGATTTTCTTATCCATCCGTTGATGGACACTTAGGCTGTTTCTATTCCTTAGCTACTGTGAATAATGCTGCAACGAACATGAAAGTGCAGATACCTCTTTGAAACAGTGATTTAATTTCTTTTAGATATACACCCAGAACTGGCATTGCTGGATCAATTGACAGTTGCATTTTTAATTTTTGAGGAACCTCCATTTTTTTTTCCATGGGGCTGTACAATTTTTACTCCCATCCACAGTGCCCAAGGGTTCCCTTTGCTCTATAACCTTGCTAACACTTGCTATCTTTTGCCTTTTTGATAATAGCCATACTAATAGTCATGACATGCTAGTATTTTTTTTTTTTTTTTTTTGCCTTTCCCCGACGATTAGTGATGTTTTGAGCATTCTGACATATTCATGTTGGCCATTTGTTTGTCTTCTTTGGAAAAACATCTTTTTGGGTCCTTAGCCAATTTTTTAATCGAGTTTATTTATTTTGCTATTGGGTTGTATGAGTTCCTTATATATCGTGGATAAAACTACTTATTGGATATGTGGTTTGCAAATATTTTCCCCATTTTGTAGGCTTTTTCATTCTATTGATTGTCTCCTTTGCCATGCAGAAACCTTTCAGTTTGGTATAGTGCTACTTGTTAATTTTTGCTCCCGTTGCCTATGCTTTGGTGTCAGTTCCAAAAATCAGTTGCCAAGAACAAGATAAAGGAGATTTCCCCTGTTTTATTCCTGTTTTTACAGTTTCAGGTCTTAAGTTTAAATCTTTAATCCATTCTGAGTTGACATTTGTTTATGACTGCTAGGTCACTTCAGTCGTGTCTGACTCTGTGCGACCCCAGAGACGGCAGCCCACCAGGCTCCCCCGTCCCCAGGATTCTCCAGGCAAGAACACTGGAGTGGGTTGCCATTTCCTTCTCCAATGCATGAAAGTGAAAAGTGAAAGTGAAGCGCTCGGTTGTGTCCGACCCTTAGCGAGCCCTGGGACTGCAGCCTACCAGTCTCCTCCATCCATGGGATTTTCCAGGCAAGAGTACTGGAGTGGGTGCCATTGCCTTCTCCGTTGTTTATGACATAAGGATCCAATTTCATTCTTTCACATGTGGATATCCAGTTTTCCTACCTCCATTTGTTGAAGAGACAATCCTTTTCCATTTTACATTCTTAGAGCTTTTATAGAAAACAAGTTAACTGTATGTGTGTGAGTTTATTTCTGGGCTCTCTATTCTGTCCTATTGATCTAGGTATCTATTTTTATACTAGTTCCGCATGGTTTTGATTACTAGAGCTGCATAATATATGTTGAGATTAGGAAATATTATGCCTCCAGATATATTCTTCCTGTTCAGGATGGCTTTAGCAATTCAGGGTCTTTGTGGTTCTACACAAATTTTAGAATAATTTTTTTCCATTTCTGTGAAAAATGCAGTTGAAATTTTGATAGGGATTGCAACTCTCTATCAAAGAAGGAAACATTCACTACTCATTTGTATTATTTTAACTACAACAATAAGCATTTTTAAAGAATTTTTATGATACAAATACAGGAGGGTCCCAGAAAATTTCTGAAACCTTTAAGAAAAATGTTAATTCCTTTACTATTGTCTTATTTGCAAACAAAAACTAATAGGAAAATCTTCAGTTTGTATGAGGTATTTTTTTCCTATCTACATTTGCTATTTCATTTCATGTCCTCATTTGGAAATTATTTGTTTATGTTCTTTGGTCATTTATTGGAACATTAACATTTGATGAGACAGAAACCAATACTTCATATATTCCAACCTGAGCTAATGATCCGTGCATGGCATTGTGTGTAGACTCAGAACTGGCTCAGGATAGCTGAGGAGTCTTAGCCTCTTGTTTGACATTTGCTTTACTCTCTTGTTGGACAGAATCAAGAAGTTACACAGCTTTGTTTACTGCTGGTAGTCATTCTACAACCCCAGGGGCACTAGTCTTCAGATGACACTGACTCTAGATGGAGAGAAACTGGGTGTTTGGTGACAACATTTAGCTGATGGATCGCCCAAGCCTGAAACCTTCCCTAATCTGTATTTCCAGTTATAGGATGGAAAAATTCTCTATATTATTTAAGCCATCTTGAGTTGTGTTTTTCACTGTTGCTGTTGTTAGCTGTGATTGAATGTATGCTATTAAGATATTTTTCTCAAGTAAATAATCAGGAAAGTAGACAAAGTCTTATGCACAGTAATTGTCATCAGAACTGCTTTATAACAGTGAAAGAATAAACATGATTAAGATACTAATTATTAGGGAAACAAGTACATAGATTATGACTCACTGCTATGATAGCACATCATGTGACTATTCAAACTGATGTTATTAAGTAGTTTTTAATTGATAGTCCAGCTCCTAGTCATCTCTTTGGCCTTGGTTAACACTTAAGTACTCTCTGTCCACATTCCACTGTCTCATCTATTTGCTTGGCTTACATGATTTTCTTCAAATAGAATGCCTCCAAATCTTTCAGCTTTTCATTCTACTTCTTTGAAATTCAGCCCAGGAGCATCTCATCCAGAAAATCTTCCCATAACCTTTCCTTCCTTGCTCCTCAGAATGGTGCCAGCCCCTCCTTTACTCACTCATATCTGTGGTTATCACTTCTCTGGTGATGTTTTAACCTCTCATTATGTGTCTGTCTTGACCATTAGTCAGATACTGCTGCTGCTGCTGCTAAGTCGCATCAGTCGTGTCCAACTCTGTGCGACCCCATAGACGGCAGCCCACCAGGCTCCTCTGTCCCTGGGATTCTCCAGGCAAGAACACAGGAGTGGGGTGCCATTTCCTTCTCCAATGCTGGCTCTTATTTAACTGTGTATCCCTCACATCCAACCAAAGGCCTAGAATTCTATAGATACCCTATAAATAATTATAGCTTATGTGGTTGGATGGTTAGATGAACAAATGAATGAATCTTAACCAAGGATATATCAAGAAAGTAGAATAGTCAGCCTCTAATTTTTGTAACAGTTTTCTGCATAAAGTACACAAACAGAAAAATTGTGTTTAAAAAGCAATTGGCTTTTTTGCAGAAATTAAATCTTTACTTTAAAAAATTATTCATCGTTTAAACCCTGTTTGTAAACATTTATTAAGCCAAATGTATTAATAAATAATTATAATTGAGAGAGCTGAAGACAAACCCCATACTGTTATTCTCTCATGAAAAATTAAATTGACTTACTCTTTTGATTAATTTTGAAAGCTTTGGTTTAAGGTTATAGGAGTCTGACAGAAAAATTGAAGCCATGATTGATTTACATGACACACTTTTAATGGAAAATACTGTAAAACATTGCAAAAGCTCTCCGACATCTTTAAAGATGAACTCAGATGAGAAACGCCAGGTTTGCAGGGCAGGGAAAGGCCTCTGTAAGAAACTTCACCTCAGCCCCACCCTTCCTGAGGACCCTGGTTGGGTGGTGTGCTTTTATTTCCTAACTGCTGCTTATAGGAATAACAGAGAAACTTGACCGCACTTCCCTGTTTTACCATGTGAATATTGTGTTTTATAAAAAAAAGACTTAGAACAGTAGAGAGAATACAAAATAAATTCTCAACCTGCACACTACATATTAAAGGTACAGAGCTGGGGGGGTGGGGAAATCTTTTTTTTGAAGGGACTGTTAGTCATTGTAACCACATTGCCAGAAGAGTAGATGACATACAGAAGGCATTCCTAGGAATTGCGGAGTGAATGAAATGTTGATGGTGGTTATATTTATATAGTGGGATCATCTATGAGTGCTATTTCTTCCTTTTCATTCTTTAGTCTTTTCTAAATTTTCTAAATTTATGCTTGTGGTTTTATTTTCATAAATTCAGTTAATACAGAGAAAGAGAGAGGAACAAAAGATACTCGATATTAGAAACCTCTTTGTTCTCATATGTAATTCCACATGCCCCTAGTAATTGGTGCTTTTTATATATAGCCAATCAAAATAGAAATAGGTCAGGTCTTCTCCAAGTGCTAGCCTGTCGGAAGTGCAGTTCACCTGATCTGAATTTTTCCCTCCAGTTATCAGAATTTTTCACTCTAATGTCTACCTATGTAAAATCGGAACTCACAGAAGAGTTACAGTGGAGAGAACTGATATCTGCTAAGTACCTAGTGAATTCGATGATCCCATTGCCTCTAAAATCGTCCCACCAAGACTGCATCCCATGGTGGTGCCAATGAATGACTTGAGAATGATAGTGATCTTTAACTTCCCTATAATTTCTATCACTTCAAACAAGTTTAATAAAAAACGGTATGCTTATTCTCCAGATTCAGCTTCAAGACCTTTCACCTCTTACCAAGATGACTTTCATCTCTGGTTCCTCCTACAAAAGTTTTCTTTAGCCACCACCACTGGAGAAGGCAATGGCATCCCACTCCAGTACTCTTGCCTGGAAAGTCCCTTGGACAGAGGAGCCTGGTGGGCTGCAGTCCATGGGGTCGCGAAGAGTCAGACATGACTGAGCGACTTCACTTTCACTTTTCACTTTCATGCACTGGAAAAGAAAATGGCAACCCCTCTAGTGTTCTTGACTGGAGAATCCCAGGGACGGGGGAGCCTGGTGGGCTGCCGTCTCTGGGGTCGCACAGAGTTGGACACAACTGAAGCAACTTAGCAGCAGCATAGGTGTTATTATCCTTATTGTACTAAGGGCATGGTTAATGAGCAGTAGACCTCATAAGAGAACACTTGTGTTTCTAACCCCAAAGTCTGTCCTTTTCCTACTGTACCTGCTGTCAAACTTTATAAAACTACAAAATAAAATTAGAGTGATAACTTTATCATTTATAGAATGAAGACTATCTAGGATTTATTATTTAGATAAGTTATGTGAAATGATAAGTGATTCCTATATTACCTGTAAAATTCTCTTGACTTAGCAAAATCAGTCAGCTGTGGCTAAAGGAAGTATTTCTGTTCTTCAGTTTGAGATCTCTTTCAGATTGATCATTCTATCCTCTTTGTTCATTTCTTCATTTTTCACATGAGCTGTCTTCTGTAGCCCATGCAGTATATATCTTAATAATCTCCATATTTTCTTACTTTGAGAACATAGCTGTTAATTGCAACATGGATTTATTCATTTATTATCCTTTAGATAACTGTTAAAGTCTCTCATTCTAAAATGATAATTAATTATTCATTAATATAATATTGTTGTTATTATAATACAATGCTAATTAATTATTCCAAATAAATTATCACTCAGCTGTATTGCTCTCTCTTCAACTAGTTCTGTGATGACTAGCTACTGCAGATAGCCATGTAATTCTGGGACATAGGAAGCTAGTGGTATTTCAAATTGCTCACTTCAAATAACTGGCTATTTAATCTTGAAAATTAATTATCTAATTTCTCACCTTCTATTCCCTATAAGTAGAAGGGAAAATTTGTATAGTATCTTGTCTGTTTTTCTATATTGTGGAAAAATGCAGATAGGTATAATTTGATAAAGGCTTCCCACCTTAGAGCTGAATTCACTTCTGTTACCTCCACTATGAGAGTTTTTATGTTCCTACACAGACCACAGCAGCTGAGTATTGACTGTTTCAGGCTCACTAAACCAGGACTCTTGAATGGAAAACTTCACTCTATCCCTGTGCCATTATTCTTCACAAGTCTCTTTATTGCTATTAATTTCCTTCTCAGAACCATCTTCTTATAATTACTTTCTCATAGAAGCAATGAACACATTTTATAAGTTTTAATCAGTTTTGGTCAGGAAAAAAAATTGCAGAGATTCACCTTGAAGACTTCCCCTTCGTCTGCACAGATACTTGTACATGGTATGAATGACCACAATGTAGAGATACGCATGCAAGCTTCAGAACCAAATCTCCTGGATTTGAATCTTAGCTCTATAAACTGGTTTACATATATTTAATGTTTTACCAAACAATATTTATATATATTTGCAACTCCAGGAATACAAGAGAAAAAATTTTAATTGGCATCTAAACCTGATTTAAGCTGTTAAGAATGCTTTTTTTTTTTTCTTGTTTTCGATTTTTTAGTTCCAGATTTTACCCTTTCTCACAGTTGATGAAAGAAAAAGTTTTCCTATTACTACTGGGAAATTAAAATTTAAGTAAATAAAATATGAAGTCACATTTTATTTTGATAAAAGCTTATTTAGAAGACCATGTTTTTGCTTTTCTTTGGTCCTTGATGTGATCTTGTAGGAGAAAGATCTACCCAAAGGGGGAAAAAGATGAATGTACATAACTCTGAAAAAGTGACCATTAAATAATGAATATTTACACAAATAGGTTTTGTTCTTCTGTTTAGTTTGATTCATCGTCTCACTGAAGCAGACTGGTATCCTTTCTGTGCAACCAAGTATGCTCCGAACAGATGTTTCAGTTCAGTTCAGTTCAGAGTTCGTGTCCAATGCTTTGTGACCCCAAGGACTGCAGCATGCCAGAGGCCTCCCTGTCCATCACCAACTCCCAGAGTTTACTCAAACTCATGTCAATTGAGTCAGTGATGCCATCTAACTATCTCATTCTCTACTGTCCCCTTCTCTTCCTGCCTTCAATCTTTCCCAGAATCAGGGTCTTTTCAAATGAGTCAGGTCTTTGCATCAGGTGGACAAAGGATTGGAGTTTCAGCTTCAGCATCAGTCCTTCCAATGAATATTCAGGACTGATTTCCTTTAGGATGGACTGGTTGGATCTCCTTGCAGTCTAAGGGACTCTCAAGAGCCTTTTCCAACACCACAGTTCAAAAGCATCTATTCTTTGGCACTCAGCTTTCTTTATAGTCCAACTCTCACATCCATACATGACTACTGGAAAAACCATAGCCTTGACTAGATGGCAAAGTAATGTCTCTGCTTTTTAATATGCTGTCTAGGTTAGTTATAACTTTTCTTCCAAGGATCAAGCTTCTTTTAATTTCATGGCTGCAGTCACCATCTGCAGTGATTTTGGAGCCCAAAAATAAAGTCTGTCACTGTTTCCATTGTTTCCCCATCTATTTGCCATGAAGTCATGGGACCAAATGCCATGATCTTAGTTTTCTGAATGTTGAGTTTTAAGCCAACTTTTTCACTCTCCTCTTTCACTGTCCTCAAGAGGCTCTTTAGTTCTTCTTCACTTTCTGCCATAAGGGTCGTGTCATCTGCATATCTGAGGTCATTGGTATTTCTCCCAGCAATCTTGATTCCAGCTTGTGCTTCATCCAGTCCAGCATTTCTCATGATGTACTCTGCATATAAGTTAAATAAGCAGGGTGACAATATTCAGCCTTGATGTATTCCTGTCCTGATTTGGAACCAGTCTGTTCTTCCATGTCCATTTCTAACTGTTGTTTCTTGACCTGCATACAGATTTTTCAGGAGGCAGGTCAGGTGGTCTGGTATTCCTATCTCTTGAAGAATTTTCCACGGTTTGTTGTGATCCACACAGTCAAAGGCTTTGGCATAGTTAATAAAGCAGAAGTAGATGTTTTTCTGGAACTCTCTTGCTTTTTTGATGATCCAGCAGACATTGGCAGTTTGATCTTTGGTTCCTCTGCCTTTCCTAAATCCACCTTGAACATCTGGAAGTTCACGGTTCACGTACCGTTGAAGCCTGGCTTGGAGAATTTTGAGAATTACTTTGGTAGCGTGTGAGATGAGTGCAATTGTGCAGTAGTTTGAGCATTCTTTGGCATTGCCTTTCTTTGGGATTGGAATGAAAACTGACCTATAAAACTGACTATAAATTTGGGCCATGAAAATGACAAGAGACAGAACTCTGGTGATATGTAAAAAAATGTAGTTTTGTTACCAAGTCAACGGTAGGAGGACTATTAAAAAAAAAAAAGAGGCAGAGAGATCATTTTTCAATTCAGTTCCTTTCTATTCAAATCCACAAGGACTTATTGAAAGCTTGTTTTCTGAAAGTCATTGTGCCAGAGCCATAGGAAATATACTAGGCCATATAAGTAAATGTAATAAGGGAATTTCTGCTCAGTTGGTGTTCAGCAAACTATGTGTGGTCTTAAAACACACAGATCATAGTACTACTATGCTTATCCTTTGAGCCCAAACTTCAAATTGTGTAAGGATTAGTCATCATACCTATTTTCTCACTAGGCTGAACAATCAAGTCTTTAGATAGAGAGGATCCTCAAAGCAACACTAAAAATAAACCAAATAGCACTAAATTTTCGATCATAACCTTGAAACTCTACAAGATAAAATTTCCCCAATTTTTCAAACTGTGCCAAATTTGATAAAGAGTCGCCAAATCCAAAATCATATACACTCAGAGGAATTTCTAAGATCACTGATGACTCCTCTCCCTTATGTATGAAGGCTATAGGACACTGTTGGCATTTTTCAGAAGCTCTGAGTTCTGAACAAGAGGAAGAGAAGAGGTGGTGGCAAGGGGAAATGCTTCAGGAGAGCAGCTTTTGAAAGTGGTTTCTGGAGGTAATTGGAGGGTGTGTTTTCACCAGCCCTCTTGATAATTTCTCTCACACTGCCAGCATTTTTCAGGTAACTCTGGTTCATCCAGAAAATCTATTCACCAGTGAGATAATTGGTTCACTAAGCATCTGATATGCTCAAAATTCAAAATTCTCCAATCCAGGCCTCAATAGTACATGGACTGTGAACTTCCAGATGTTCAAGGTGGATTTAGGAAAGGCAGAGGAACCAGAGATCAAACTGCCAACATCCACTGGATCATCAAAAAAGCAAGAGAGTTCCAGAAAAACATCTACTTCTGCTTTATTAACTATGCCAAAGCTTTTGACTGTGTGGATCACAACTGCGGAAAATTCTTCAAGAGATAGGAATACCAGACCACCTGACCTGCCTCCTGAAAAATCTGTATGCAGGTCAGGAAGTAAGAGTTAGAAGTGGACATGGAAGAACAGACTGGTTTCAAATCGGGAAAGGAATACATCAAGGCTGAATACTGTCACCCTGCTTATTTAACTTATATGCAGAGTACATCATGAGAAATGCTGGACTGGATGAAGCACAAGCTGGAATCAAGACTTCTGGGAGAAATACCAATAACCTCAGATATGCAGATGACACCACCCTTATGGCAGAAAGTGGAGAAGAACTAAAGAGCCTCTTGAGGACAGTGAAAGAGGAGAGTGAAAAAGTTGGCTTAAAATTCAACATTCAGAAAACTAAGATCATGGCGTTTGGTCCTGTCACTTCATGGCAAATAGATTGGGAAACAATGGAAACAATACAGACTTTAACTTTTTGGGCTCCAAAATCACTGCAGATGGTGACTGAAGCCATGAAATTAAAAGACGCTTGCTTCTTGAAAGAAAAGTTATAACCAACCTAGACAGCATATTGAAAAGCAGAGACATACCTTGCCAACAAAGATGAGTCTAGTCAAAGCTGTGGTTTTTCCAGTAGTCATATATGGATGTGAAAGCTGGACTATAAAGAAAGCTGAGTGCCAAAGAATAGATGCCTTTGAACTGTGGTGTTGGAGAAGACTTTTGAGAGTCCCTTGGACTGCACAGAGACCCAACCAGTCCATGCTAAAGGAAATCAGTCCTGAATATTCATTGGAAGGACTGATGCTGAAGCTGAAACTCCAATCCTTTGTCCACCTGATGCAAAGACCTGACTCATTTGAAAAGACCTTGATTTGAGGAATGATTGAAGGAGGGAGGAGAATGGGATGACAGAGGATGAGATGGTTAGATGGCATCACTGACTCAATGGGCATGAGTTTGAGTAAGCTCTGGGAGTTCATGATGGACAAGGAAGCCTGGCGTACTGCAGTTCATGCCTTCGCAAAGAGTTGGACATGACTGAGCAACTGAACTGAACTGAACTGAAGCATCTTCTTCTTGGAATACAAATAGCTTTCAAGAGAGTAAAAAGGGTAATCGTGGTATGTCACTTTCAGTTCAGTTCAGTCGTTCAGTCGTGTCCAACTCTTTGTGACCCCATGATTCGCAGCACGCCAGGCCTCCCTGTCCGTCACCATCTCCCGGATTTCACTCAAACTCAGATGCATCGAGTCAGTAATGCCATCCAGCCATCTCATCCTCTGTTGTCACCTTCTCCTCATGCCCCCAATCCCTCCCAGCATCAGAGTTTTTTCCAATGAGTCAACTCTTCAAATGAGGTGGCCAAAGTACTGGAGTTTCAGCTTTAGCATCATTCCTTCCAAAGAAATCCCAGGACTGATCTCCTTCAGAATGGACTGGTTGGATCTCCTTGCAGTCCAAGGGACTCTCAAGAGTCTTCTCCAACACCACAGTTCAAAAGCATCAATTCTTCGGTGCTCAGCCTTCTTCACAGTCCAACTCTCACATCCATACATGACCAATGGAAAAACCATAGCCTTGACTAGATGAACCTTTGTTGGCAAAGTCATTCCTCTGCTTTTTAATATGCTGTCTAGGTTTGTCATAGCTTTTCTGCCAAGGAGCAAGAATCTTTTAATTTCATAGGGGAAGCCCCCTCAAGTGCTAATAGTTACTCACAAGTTAGTGGGTATTAGTCTGAACATGTTTAATATAATTGCTTTCCTTCTAGTAATTTAAAGCAACTGTGTTGTCAGAATAGTAGTTTTTATTTCTTAGAGTATTTATAAAGCAGTGAATATATATACCTTTTTTCAGATCTTTAAAAGTTAAAAAGACTTATCACATGTGCTTTCTGGTGTAACACTTGTAAATGTCACATGACATAAAGACACTGTGGGTTGCCTGCTATCTGTCACTTGCATAAAACCCTGACTTGGGGTACCTCTCATACCTCGTTGTGACTCAGACCTAAAGCAAGAAAAGTCTAAATCAGTCATGGTTTTTTCATTTGCTTTACTAACCGTAGGTTTGGGGTGAATTCACCTCAGGACAAAGAGATATGCAGGAGTTCTCTTGAAGCGCTTCCAGAAAAGGTTATTTTGATCTTAAGAAAAAGAAGGAAAAGAAAGCACAGGAAGAAATCAGTCCCCCTTCTTCCATCAGATGTTCTTATACTGATTTTCCCACTCTCTGAAAGGACAGCATTCCTATAAAACTTTTTGTAAACCAAAATGGCATCAACGGAAGATGCAATTACCTCAGGACACATCTTGCGAATGGATGCACAAAATAAATTGAGATAAAGCACAGAAGCTCACAGACACAGTTTAGAGCTATGACAGCTGGATACTGAGATGCTGAGTCCCCAGGGAAGGAGTTTGGCACGGCCAGTCTTGCTGATCACAAGTGTCACTGCCTCTATAATTACACCTGCAAAACAAATGCTGAACACTATTTTTCCTTTTCAACTTTTTTCCCCTAAAAATGAAAATATTCTTTGGATTTCTTCCAGTTAGCAAAAACAGGTACTAATGTATTTCAGAAAAGTGAAGTGTATACCGTGCACTTTTGAAAACTGGGGATATCCATATTGGCATATGAGGCTTCATAAGCCTTTTATTCCCTTTTATTCAATAAAACCAGAACTGCAGAAGTCATCTTACTTCCAGAAGGTTATTAAATTACCAAGCTGAAAATGGATGACACAGAGATAGAAAATTCTAGGGTCCTTGCTGCTGCTGCTGCTAAGTCGATTCAGTCGTGTCCGACTCTGTGCAACCCCATACACGGCAGCCCACCAGGCTCCCCCGTCCCTGGGATTCTCCAGGCAAGAACACTGGAGTGGGTTGCCATTTCCTTCTCCGATGCATGAAAGTGAAAAGTGAAAGTGAAGTCGCTCAGTCGTGTCCGACTCTTAGCGACCCCATGGCCTGCAGCCCACCAGGCTCCTCCATCCATGGGATTTTCCAGGCAAGAGTACTGGAGTGGGGTGCCATTGCTTTCTCTGTCTAGGGTCCTTAGTTGTGTTATTTAGTCACTAATTTAAATATCTGAGTTACTGGACTCCCTTAGGATTTTGCGTTACATGAATAAATTTATCTGCCTTATTGTTTAAAATAATTGAGTCAGAGTTCTTGGCTACTGTTAACTGAAATCACGATACATGTGAGTGAGTTAGATTTAGAGATATGTATGGTAATTGAGGATCAAAATTTCAAAGAACTTGACCAAGACCACAGGGTAATTGTAGGTACATGATATTGTTGTAATTTCACATTCCAGGGATTATATGCCTTCCATTTAATGCTATGTCAATTTTTTTGAGTGGAAAGAACAAACAGTATTAGGGTGTTATAAACTGTGGGAAATTGCATAGATTTATTTTATCTTCCTCAAAATAGTAATTTGTGGTAGAGGGCTTGGGACATCAGGAAGAACAATAGGAGATTAGAGTGCAGAAAAGGAGTAGCAAAGTATCATGTTCATATGTTGCTTGTTTTTAAATTTTGTCTAAAGTTAGCCTGAAACTCATGAGAAAAATTGAAACTCTCTCCTTATTTCACATGTACTTCTATTCCTAGAACCCAAAACCTAGGTAAGTAGTATTGATAATTCTGTTATGTTCTGTTTAATAGAGATATTTTTATCCAGATAACTTAGGTAGGATTTCTTGGAGACAAAGCAAAAAATAAAAAAACATTTAAACTTCATTTAAGTGGTTCAGCTGGTAAAGAACCTGCCTGCCAGTGCAGGAGATGCAAGAGACCCGGGTTTGATCCCTAGGTCAGGCTGATCACCTGGAGAAGGAAATGGCAACCCACTCCAGTATTCTTGCCTGGAGAATCCCATGGACAGAGGAGCCTGGCAGGATATAGTCCATGGGATCGCAAAGAATTGGACACGACTGAGTGCACAAGCACACAACCAAAGAAAAAAGATAAATATATTAAAGAATGAAGGGAGAATCCCCTAGAACATAAAAGTAGAAGGCACTGCTTGGCTGAACAATGGTTTCAGGCCAGGAGTTAGAAATCTATCAGGAACGTATATGTATCATCACATAAGAGTCTCTAGGGCACTGTTGGTGCTCTTCTCTAATTTATCTCTCCATGCAGACCAGCCTTTTCTCCACTCCTCATGTGCAGGGTCAGAGATGTACCCTCCCATCCTCCATCAACCCATCAGCACCAACCTTCTAAGCAAATGACTTTCTAGGCAAATGCTATTACAGTGGACTCACTCTAATCATGTTTCAATTCTTTCTTTTGGATTCTTCAAGAGGATAGGTCTGGCCAAGCTGAGCTTCTGGCTTGTTTCACTCTAACCAGACACCCCTATTTTTGTTCAATCAAATTTTGCATAGTTGATGATCACATGGAAAAAAAACTTCTATGTTTTTTCAAGTTACTTCTATGCAGATGACACCACCCTTATGGCAGAAAGTGAAGAGGAACTCAAAAGCCTCTTGATGAAAGTGAAAGTGGAGAGTGAAAAAGTTGGCTTAAAGCTTAACATTCAGAAAACGAAGATCATGGCATCCAGTCCCACCACTTCATGGGAAATAGATGGGGAAACAGTGGAAACAGTGTCAGACTTTATTTTTTTGGGCTCCAAAATCACTACAGATGGTGACTGCAGCCATGAAATTAAAAGACACTTACTCCTTGGAAGGAAAGTTATGACCAACCTAGATAGCTTATTCAAAAGCAGAAACATTGCTTTGACAACAAAGGTCCATCTAGTCAAGGCTATCGTTTTTCCAGTGGTCATGTATGGATGTGAGAGTTGGACTGTGAAGAAAGCTGAGCACCGAAGAATTGATGCTTTTGAACTGTGGTGTTGGAGAAGACTCTTGAGAGTCCCTTGGACTGCAAGGAGATCCAACCAGTCCATCCTAAAGGAGATCAGTGCTGGGTGTTCTTTGGAAGGAATGATGGTAAAGCTGAAACTCCAGTACTTTGGCCACCTCATGTGAAGAGTTGACTCATTGGAAAAGACTCTGATGCTGGGAGGGATTGGGGGCAGGAGGAAGGGGATGACAGAGGATGAGATGGCTGGATGGTATCACTGACTCGATGGGCGTGAGTCTGAGTGAACTCTGAGAGTTGGTAATGGACAGGGAGGCCTGGCGTGCTGCGATTCATGGGGTTGCAAAGAGTCAGAAACGACTGAGCGACTGAACTGAACTGAACTGATGGTAAACTTTTTTGGTAACTTTTAAAAAGTTACTTCAGTGGTAAAGGACAGTTCTCAGAGAAGTGGCTGTGGCTGTGAAGTACCTTGAAATTAGATCTGACCAGAATTTAAAACTTCATTTTATTTTATTTTATTTTATAATGATTTTGAAGTTTCAAAAGCCAATTTGGAAATAAAAATTTAAACAGTTTGGTGGTAAAAAGTAGGAAACTTGCTTATAGTGATGAAGGGGAAAAAATAACCAGACATCTCTGACAATGGTGATTGCTTAGTGTGGACAATGATAAAACAGTGGAAAAAGAAAAAAAAATCTCAGAGGTAACTATTGCTGGTGTATATGGCCATTTTTCAAAGTACAATTATCTGTGTAATTTATAATTACCATTGTACTAAGTGTATTCATTACATGTACAAAACTGTATATGTAAATATTCAAGAGGAATTTTAAAAATAAACATATTTTATATGGAAAGTACATTCAAAATTAAATTTTTACATAGATTATTTGATTGCATTCAAGTAATTTAGTACTATACCTTCAGAACTATAATTCTAAAATTTCAGATAAATAATATATAATACAGGAATAACATCAGAAAATATAACATATATTTTAAACTGGCAAAATGAATGACATTAAAAATAGCTCACACAACAAATGATACCAAGCATACAAAAATACATCATTTAAGTCAAGCAAAAAATGCCCATATGTGAAATAAATTTAAATTAAATGTTAATGAAGGCTAGGGAAGCACAAGTATAAAAATTGTTAAGAATTGTATAGGTTATAAATTTTAACCATTAGGTTCTTGTAAGCTAAAATTCACGTTCTATATGTGTCAACACCAGTATGAACTTTTTTACAAAAAAATATTTTGCAAGAGGCAGAAATTTTAGAGGCACAATAAATCAAATCATAAATTCTGACATGATATGTGAATCTACAAAAATATACATTATATTTGTAGTAATATATGTGAAAATATATTAGGAAAAATCTAGCTAACATGAAATTCATTTTGTAAATCTAAGTAGGCAATAATATAGTTCTTTATGAGATTTCCAGGGAATTTGAAAATAAATGCTATATTGAGTAGATCTTTTAAGAAGTAATGACATAAGATTTCAGAATACCATGACAGGAAATGTTAGAATTAAATCATATGGATTCATGTACTGTACATGGAGAGGTATCTAGGAGGCAAGCTGTTTCAGCATAAAAATTAAAGTTAAAATCACACTATCCATTTAGAAAAATCAGAACTGCACAAACAATTACCCAGTACTGCAAAAACAAATTTCCCCCCTTTTCAGAAGATAGGGCAATTTCACTCCTTTGCTGTTTTTTATTTTCACTAATCTCTGGCCTACCTGGGTTGAGTGAATATGCCAAAATGTAATGCAAAAAGCCGTTCTTGTTTCAGCTTAATTGGGAGCCAGAAATAGAGTACATCTCAAGGGATTTCTAACTGAGCATGGCAGGCTTGAGATGTTTGGAGTGTTCCGATCAGATTTTGGCTAAGAATGTGAATTATGTTTATTCAAATGCTCTTAAATCTCCAGAATCCTTGGGGCAAGTCTGCTGTGACTCTGACTGAAGAGTGACATTTTATATCTTATATGAGGCTGAGTCTGTTGTGGCCACAGCAGAGCACTTCCCCTGGAAGCCTGAGATTTCCTGAGGCCTCCACCCCAGAGTCAGGCCGCCATGATTCCTAGGACACTGCATCCCAGACTGAATCTATTAAAACTCTGAGCAGCCGCTATCATTTTGTACATCATCATCAGGACACTATAGGCAAATCTGCAGGGACCCCAGATGGCTGCTGCTAGGAGTCCTCAGCCACTTCTGGCACCCTAAGAGCCAGTTAATTCCATTCTGTCTCTCATGCTTATAATCTTAGGACAATGAACAATATGCAAATTACCCTGCTCACCTAATTCTTCAATATATGGTTTGTGCTTCTTTTTCTATGTCTTATTTTCCTACTCTGATACATATACTTTTTCTCTTTATCAGCTCCTTGTATTTGTTCTTTGAAACATTAAATTCAGTTGCAAATCAACTCTTCTACATTATCAACTTTCTCACATTCACCCCTTGGTGGTGTCTCCTCCCTTTGTGTTTATTTGTCTACAATAATCTTATTATTGAAGTAAAATTTACATTTTCTAGAAATCCCATATTTTATTTTTTATTTTTTTTCAGTGTCTATAATCAACTTTATTTTAATATAATCTAAACACATATCATTTAGAAAATACCAAGAAAAATTTATGTACAAGAGTTGATGCTATCGCATTTGGACAAAGCTGGCAAGTTCCTGCTATGAGCATATCCCAGGAGATACCACTGAAAAAACCTAATATATTGGAGTAGATGTTGTGGCATTTGGCCCACAGTTTGATAGCCCTCAGGGTTAACCTGAAGTTTTCAATGTTTGATACTAGATGTAAAACATCTCATAAAACCATTTCATTGATTTGCAACAAAATCAAAACCCTGCAATCATTAAGACTTCTTATACATATCTAAATTTTTAAGCAGACTGTCATGTTTTAAGTCCAAGTTTCCTGGAATAGTCTGCAGTGCTAATCTTGCAAACAAAATATCAATCTCTATTCCATCAAACAGTTTGATAACTTGGTACAAATGCCTCTTCAACAGCTCTTAAATCTTCTACTTCTCCCTGTAATTTCAACTTATCATAGGAAATCCCATATTTTAAATGTATAGTTTCATGAGCTGTTGATACTTTGCTCACCTCTCCAATCAAGATGTACAACATTTCCCTCATGCAGAAAGTTCCCACGAGGATCTTTCTGGTCAACTGCTCATCCTTCCTCTAAGCAACCATTTAAAATTTTTATCACTGTGCATTAGTTTTGCCTGTAAATGCAAAATCATGAGAATTCTTCTGTCTGACTTCTTTAGTTCAGTATAATGGTTTTGAGATTTGTCCATGTTGTTGTCTGTATTAGGAACTCATTCTTTTTATTGTTGAATTGTGTTCTGTTGTATGGATTTACTACCTAATATTTGGGTTGTTTTGAGTTTCTTGCTGTTAGGGTTAAATTTGTTATGAAAATTTATGTACAATTTTTTTGTGAAGGTATATTTTCATTTCTCTTGAGCCTTAGGATTGGGTTGCTGATTCACAGGGAATTTGTTTCATATATAAATTAACAATGACCATCAGGTTTTATAAATTGGTCCAGTGAATTTACTTAATGTTAATTTCACCTGAGAGAAGTGGATAACTTCTAAGTATAATAACAACTAGGGCATCTAAGACTGGAAAGCAATCATGAGTTGTGATGAATTCATCATGCAAAGCTCCCTGGAAAAGCCGTTTCTGGACACTAGTTGGCCTTCGCATCATGCTTGTCTTCTCCCCTCTCTGGATCATGTCTATTTTCATTTGAAATTCTATGCCTCTTAACTGTTCCACCTTCACTGTGTCAGACTCCTACCTACGTTCCACCATTCACTGTGTCACTTTTGGGAGCAATACACTTCTTCTTCCAGCTTAGGTCCAGTCATTGGGGGGCTGCAAATTAACTGACAACAGCAAGTTAACAGAAGAAAGTTCAGTTTAGTTCAGTCGCTTCGTCGTGTACAACTCTTGGCGACCCCATGGGCTGTAGCACACCAGGCCTCCCTGTCCATCACCAGCTCCCAGAGTTTACTCAAACTCATGTCTATTGAGTCGGTGATGCCATCCAACCATTGTATTCTGTCATCTCCTTCTCTTCCAGCCTTCAATATATCCCAGCATCGGGGTCTTTTCCAATGAGTCAGTTCTTCACATCAGGTGGCCAAAGGATTGGAGTTTCAGCTTCAGCATCAGTCCTTCCAATGAATATTCAAGGCTGATCTCTTTTAGGATGGACTGGTTGGCTCTCCTTGCAGTCCAAGGGACTCTTGAAAGTCTTCTCCAACACCACAGTTAAAAAGCATCAATTCTTCAGCACTCAGCTTTCTTTATAGTCCAGCTCTCACATCCATATATGACTACTAGAAAAATCATAGCTTTGACCAGACTCACCTTTGTTGGCAAAGTATGTCTCTGCTTTTCAATATGCTGTCTAGATTGGTCATAGCTTTTCTTCCAAGTACCAAGCTTCTTTTAATTTCATGGCTGCAGTAACCATCTGCAGTGATTTTGGAGCCCCCCAAAATAGTCTGTCACTGTATCCACTGTTTCTCTATCTTTTTGTCATGAAGTGATGGGACTGGATGCCATGATCTTAGTTTTCTAAATGTTGAGTTTGAAGCCAACTTTTTCATTCTTCTCTTTCACTTTCATCAAGAGGCTATTTAGTTCTTCTTTGCTTTCTGCCATAAGGGTGGTGCCATCTGTATATCTGAGGTTATTGATATTTCTCCTGGCAATCTTGATTCCAGCTTGTGCTTCATCCAGCCCAGCATTTCTCGTGATTTACTCTGCATATAAGTTAAATAAACAGGGTGACAATATTCAGCCTTGATGTACTCCTTTCCCGATTTGGAACCAGTCTGTTCTTCCATGTCCAGTTCTAACTGTTGCTTCCTGACCTTCATACGGATTTCTTAAGAAGCAGGTCAAGTGGTCTAGTATTCCCATCTCTTGAAGAATTTTCCACAGTTTGTTGTGATCAACACAGTCAAAGTCTTTGACATAGTCAATAAAGCAAAGGTAGATGTTTTTCTGGAACTCTTGCTTTTTCGATGATCCAACAGATGTTGGCAGTTTGATCTCTGGTTCCTATGCCTTTTATAAACCCACCTTGAACATCTGAAAGTTCACAGTTCACATACTGTTGAAGCCTGGTTTTTGAGCACTACTTTGCCAGCTTGTGGACGAGTAGTTGTGCGGTAGTCTGAGCATTCTTTGGCATTGACTTTCTTTGGGATTGGAATGAAAACTGACCTTTTCTAGTCCTGTGGTCCCTGCTAAGTTTTCCAACTATGCTGGCAGAACTTTCACAGCATCATCTTTTAGGATTTGAAATAGCTCAACTGGAATTCTATACCTCCACTAGCTTTGTTCATAGTGATGCTTCCTAAGGCTCACTTGACTTTGCATTTAGGATGTCTGGTTCTACATGGGTGATCACACCATTGTGATTATCTGGGTCATGAAGATCTTTTTTGTGTAGTTCTTCTGTGTATTCTTGCCACCTTTTCTTAATATATTCTGCTTCTGTTAGGTCCATACCATTTCTGTCCTTTATTGTGCCCATCTTCACATGATATGTTCCCTTGGTAGCTTTAAGTTTCTTGAAGACATCTCTAGTCTTTCCTATTCTATTTTTTCCCCCTATTTCTTTGCACTGATCACTGAGGAAGGCTTTCTTATCTCTCCTTGCTATTCTTTGGAACTCTGCATTCAAATGGTATATCTTTCCTTTTTTTCCATTGCCTTTCACTTGTCTTATTTCACAGCTATTTGTAAGGCCTCCTCAGACAACCATTTTGCCTTTTTGCATTTCTTTTTTGGGGGGATGGACTTGATCACTGCCTCCTGTACAAGTGTCACGAACCTCTGTCCATAGTTCTTCAGGCACTCTATCACATCTAATCCCTTGAATCTATTTCTCACTTTCACTGTATGATCATAAGAGATTTGATTTAGGTCATACCTGAATGGTCTAGTGGTTTTCCCTACTTTCTTCAATTTAAGTCTGAATTTGGCAATAAGGAGTTCATGATCTGAACCACAGTCAGCTTCTGGTCTTGTTTTTGCTGAATGTATAGAGCTTCTCCATCTTTGGCTGCAAAGAATGTAATCGATCTGATTTCACTGCTGGCCATCTGGTGATGTCCTGTGTAGAGTCTTCTCTTGTGTTGTTGGAAGAAGGTGTTTGCTATGACCAGTGCGTTCTCTTGGCAAAACTCTATTGTCTCTGCCCTGCTTCATTCTGTACTTCAGGGCCAAATTTGCCTGTTACTCCAGGTATTTCTTGACTTCTTGCTTTTGCATTCCAGTCCCCTATAATGAAAAGGACATCCTTTTTGGGTGTTAGTTCCAGAAGGTCTTGTAGGTCTTCATGAGTGAGCAAGTAAAGTCGCTCTGTCGTGTCCGACTCTTTGCGGCCCCACGGACTGTAGCCTACCAGGCTCCTCCATCCATGGGATTTTCCAGGCAAGAATACTGGAGTGGATTGCCATTTCCTTCTCCAGGAAATCTTCCCGACCCAGGGATTGAACCTAGGTCTCCCGCATTGTAGGCAGGCACTTTACTATCTGAGGCACCAGGGAAGTAGGGCTTCATAGAACTGTTCAGCTTCTTTAGCATTACTGGTCGTGGCATAGAATTGGATTACTGTGATATTGAATGGTTTGCCTCGGAAACGAACAGAGATCATTATGTCGTATTTGAGATGGCATCCAAGTACTGCATTTCAGACTCTTTTGTTGACTATGAAGGCTACTCTATTTCTTCTAAGGGATTCTTGCCCACAGTAGTAGATAAAATGTCATCTGAGTTAAATTCACCCATTCCAGTCCATTTTAGTTCATTGATTCCTAAAATGTGGATGTTCACTCTTGCCATCTCCTGTTTGACCACTTGCAATTTGCCTTGATTCACGGACCTAACATTCCAGGTTCCTTTGCAATATTACTCTTTAGAGCATCAGACTTTAATTCTATCGCCAGTCACATCCACAACTGGGTGTTGTTTTTGCTTTGTCTCTGTCTCTTCATTCTTTCTGGAGTTATTTCTCCACTGTTCTCTGTTAGCATATTGGGCACCTACCAACCTGGGTAGTTCATCTTTCAGTGTCCTATCTTTTTGCCTTTTCATACTGTTCATGGGATTCTCAAGGCAAGAATAATGAAGTGGTTTGCTATTCCCTTCTCCAGTGGACCACATTTTGTCAGAACTCTCCACCATGACCTGTTCATCTTGGGTGGCCCTCCATGGCATGGCTTAGTTTCATTGAGTTAGACAAGGCTGTGGTCCATGTGATCAGATTGCTTAGTTTTCTGTAATTGTGGTTTTCATTCTGTCTGCCCTCTGACGGAGAAGGATAAGAGGCTTATGGTAGCCTCCTGATGGGAGAAAACAGAACCGGATGAAAACAGAATGGTATATATAACAGAAGAAAAGAAAAGGCTTATTTATGTGTGTACTCCATACAGGCTGGAGACTTAGCTATGAGTAACTCACTCAATAACCAGGGATTATAAGTATATATGCAAAATTTAACAAAAGTGAAGGGGATGCTTAATATTTCAATAAGAAGGATGAAAAGTACTGTTGGGCTTTTTGATGCAAATAAAAATGGGCAGTCTGCTTCTGTGGCAGTGGAATTCACAGAAAACTCCCTGGAGGGGGTTAATGGCAGCTGTATTTTCTGGAGATTCTGTTTTAGTCAGATAAGGGAAGTTCAGATAAGATTTCTTTCTGCATGTTTTTAGTTCAAATGTTTTCATTTTAAAATAATCTTTATACCAACTTCAGAAGTCTGAGTGGGTCTTCATATTTCCCTATCTAAAACTTTCCTAGAAGTTTAACAGAAAAAAAAAAAAAGAAGTTAGGTTGATTGCTGTGGAGAGAGATTCAGGTTAGAAGTTATGAAGTAGGAGGTCTGAAAAAAAGAGGGAAAACAAAGATTAATCGTTGGACCAGGTGATAAACCTAACTTTTAAGTCCAGAGGGCAACTGGTCAAGAAGCTTTCTCAGTGTTGGGCTTGAAGCATCTTTAGTGAGAATTACAGCGGTAATGCTACTGTCACGGTCACTTGCCTTGGAGCAGAGATTGGGACATGCAAGTGTTCCTTGAAATTTCTGAGTGCCCCACACTGCTGTGGTGATAAAGCCTTTGAAGTTATATCATGTCAGTCACCTTCAGCTTACAGGGCTTCAGGAAAAAGGCAGCTTTAGTTTTCAGTGATGCCAAGCCAAGTGGGTGGGAGAAAAATTGGAAACATGAATTATGGATAAAATATACAGGAGAGCAGGATCCAGGTGACAAAGAGGTGAAAAAGAGCTCAAAGACAATGATTAAGTGATAACTCAAAAGGATGGGTTATAATTTTTCATTGAAACAAAAACTTTCTGTACAATCACCCCAATTCTGATCAAATATAATCAAAGTAAAATAACTCTTGTTTACAAAATAAGTCTAGTCTCATTACATTGGACTTGGTCATTTATATTAGTTCAGCAAAAATCGTAAATGTCAACATTTTAAAATTTGCTTTGTTGGAGCTTTCCTAAGGAATTTCAGATAAGACTTTTAAAAGTTTCTTGAAGTTGGGATGCCAATCTAAGGACTTGCCACTAGACTTTACCTAAGCTACCTGTAGATTTAGGTGAATTCCTCTCTTCAGAAAACTAAGATCATGGTATCCTATCCCATCACTTCGTGGCAAATAGATGGGTATACAGTGGAAACAGTGACTGACTTTATTTTGGGGGGGGCTCCAAATCACTGCAGATGGTGACTGCAGCCGTGAAATAAAAAGACACTTACTTCTTGGAAGGAAAGTTATGACCAACCTAGACAGCACATTAAAAAGCAGAAACATTACTTTGCCAACAAAGGTTCGTCTAGTCAAGGCTATGGTTTTTCCAGTAGTCATGTAAGGATGTGAGAGTTGGACTATAAAGAAAGCTGAGAGCCGAAGAATTGATGATTTTGAACTGTGGTGTTGGAGAAGACTTTTGAGAGTCCCTCGGACTGCAAGGAGATCCAACCAGTCCTTCCTAAAGGAGATCAGTCCTGAGTGTTCATTAGAAGGACTGCTGTTGAAACTGAAACTCCAATACTTGGGCCACCTGACATGAAGAACTGACTCATTGGAAAAGACCCAGATGCTGGGAAAGATTGAAGGAGGGAGGAGAAGTGGATGACAGAGGATGCGATGGTTGAATGGCATCACCGACTCAATGGACGTGAGTTTGGGTAAACTCGGAGTTGGTGATGAACAGGGAGGCCTGCTGTGCTGCAGTCCATGAGCTTGCAAAGAGTAGGACACGGCTGAGTGACTGAATTGAACTGAACTCTCTTCTTGGGGTCTGCAAAGCAGCTTAAGTTTTGTAGACTTGGAAACTTAAGTGGCCTTCCTTACTCATCTGTAATACTGGGAACTGTCTAAGTTATTATCAGGCCTTCTTTTTTTTTTTTTTTAGAGTGCTTTCTAAGCATTGGCTCCATGAAGTCAACTTAAGTAGTTCTTTAAATGGTTTGCTCATATTTGATGCTATGCACACTATTCTCAAGTATGACATACCAGCCAAAGCCTTGGTAATAAAATCAATTTTCCCAATTGTGTTACAAGTAAAACAGATTCCTATTGAATTTGGGCAAATAACTATATTGCCATGAAAATAAGAATACTCAATGACAGTTTCTAAATTCTGGAAGGGCTGCTGCTGCTGCTAAGTTGCTTCAGTCGTGTCCGACTCTGTGCGACCCCATAGATGGCAGCCCACCAGGCTCCCCCATCCCTGGGATTCTCCAGGCAAGAACACTGGAGTGGGTTGCCATTTCCTTCTCCAGTGCATAAAAGTGAAAAGTGAAAGTGAAGTCACTCAGTCGTGTCTGATTCTTCACGACCCCATGGACTGCAGCCTACCAGGCTCCTCCATCCATGGGGTTTTCCAGGCAAGAGTACTGGAGTGGGGTGCCATCGCCTTCTCTGCTGGAAGGGCTAGGTAGAGAGAAAAACACAAATGTTTCATTTTTGATGAGAAACCTATAATTTACTAAATTGTTGTGAGTTATAGCTAGCTTAAGAGAAAACAGAAAAGGATTCCTTAAATACAGAAAATAGAATATTAAAGAACTATCAATGCTCCAAATATAAGGCCATAAGAATAATAATCATCCCTCATCAGTTCATTCAGTCCCATGTTGTTAATTCTTGCTCTGCTTGACCTTGAGTTACCTATTTTATGAACCCATCAGCTTCCCCACTAATGTTCTGAAAATCTTTACCCAGCCCAGTGGTATGATCTCAAAGCTATTTGAGCAATGCCACCAGAAGCTGGTACCCTACAATTCCTATCATAATCATTTCCATGGATCTCTGAGACAGTTCCTTTTGTTGAGAAGGAAGCATCCTGGCTTATTGATGATTGCAAGA
Organism: Bubalus bubalis; assembly: GCF_019923935.1. Taxonomy (NCBI): domain Eukaryota; kingdom Metazoa; phylum Chordata; class Mammalia; order Artiodactyla; family Bovidae; genus Bubalus; species Bubalus bubalis. The sequence goes on along the minus strand of NC_059168.1, from coordinate 40,515,698 downwards.
GCTTTCAAAAAGTATCAGAATAAAACAATAACTATTCGTAAAAGCAAAAGAGTTAAAATGACCATCATTAAAGATTTATGAAGAGATTCTTATAAAAATACAGTAGTCCTCCCTTTATCCACAGTGGATACATTCAAAGATCCCCAGTGAATGCTTAAAACTGCAGATAGTAATGAACCCTAAGTATACTATTTGTTCCTATACATACCTATGATACAATTTAACATAAATTAGACACAGTAAGTTATGAACAATGATTATAGCTAATAATAAAGTAGAATACTTGTAACTATACTGTAATAATAAAAGTTATGTGGATGGGGGCTCACTCTCACTCCCAAAATATCTTTTTGTACTGTACTCCCTCTTCTTATTGGGATGATAAAATGCCTACTTGATGACATGAAGGAAGGTGAATGGAAAATTGTGATGTAGTGTTGGGCTACTATTTGACCTTACAACAAAAAGTCAGAAGAAGGATTATCCATTTCAGTTGACCTTGGATCACAGGACCATGATGATGTCAACAGTTAAATGTCAGAGTAGAAGATGTCAACATTTGGGGACTCTGAACAGGAAGGAGCAGGATCGCTCAAGATTTCATCAAGCTACTCAGAAGTGCACACAATTCAAAACTTGACTATTATTTATTTCTGGATTTTCCATTTAACATTTTCAGTACATGCTTGACAAAAAACCATGGAAAATGAAATGACAGATGAGAGAGGATAACTGTTATGCAACAGATAAGAAACTTACCTTGTTTCTGTGACATATAACATTAAAGGTAATAATTGCAGTTACAACTGATAACATATCAGGAGATATCATGAATGAGTAGAACATTGATATATTTCTATGAATTTTATATAATTTTAAATATTTATATTAACAACATATACCCATGCAAATATAACCCTTAGGGGGAATTAAGTATCTCCTTTTATTTGACAATGTTTTTATGCAATTAAACATACAAAATAAATGTAATTATTTTTTAAATATCTCTCTCTTCTAAAGATGAAAGAATAAATCATTTGAGATTTTTCTAGGAACCCTCTGGGAAATCTCAAAGTCAGTTTCAGATCAAGATTTTATTTAGGGTTTGATTTGAGTAAGATAAGATATCAAAAATTGTCCAAAATGACCAAAAGTTTGAACGATTGATTAAATAGGATTGCATACCACTATGAAACAATAAAAGATTTTTAAAGTAAATATAAGAAGTAACACAATTCTAAAAAGCAAAAGAAAAACTTAGTTCATTTAATGATGAGAAAATTCAGTTCTCCTGAATAATTGAGAGCAAAATAAAGACAATGCACTGCAACAAAAAGACACAGAATCTTTGCTTCTTGTGTGGATTTTTCAGAAGGTAAAGAAAAACCTTTTACAGTCTTATGTTGCTGCTGCTGCTAAGTCGCTTCAGTCATGTCCGACTCTGTGCGACCCCATAGACGGCAGCCCACCAGGCTCCCCCGTCCCTGGGATTCTCCAGGCAAGAACACTGGAATGGGTTGCCATTTCCTTCTCCAATGCATGAAAGTGAAAAGTGAAAGTGAAGTCACTCAGCCGTGTCTGACTCTTCGCGACCCCATGGACTGCAGCCCACCAGGCTCCTCCACCCATGGGATTTTCCAGGCAAGAGTACTAGAGTGGGTTGCCATTGCCTTCTCCAAGTCTTATGTTAAGAGTTTACTGATTATCGAAGAAATTCTGTCCTTTTGAGAGAGAAAAACAAACTAACTTTACATCAGTACACATATTAAAGGTCATTTTAAAGACTTATAATAAACTAATTTAGTCTTAGCCAACTTGACCACATGAAATGATTCTCTGTCTTCTTTTCTTTCCCCTTATTTGACCCTTTACAACTTTTCACAGACCATTTACAACTTTCTAGATCCATTCACGCTTTTGTTCTCCACTGTCCTCTTTCTCATTCTAGAACAACCTGTTAAACCAATCTCTAAACAACTACCTCAGGACAATATTACTCTCTTTTTTTCCTTAAAAAAAAAAAAAAAAAAGTCCTACATTCCTCGAATACCTTTCATACAGAATTCTTATCCTTTACTTTTACTACTTCTGAAGCTTCCCTGGTGGCTCAGTGGTAAAGAATCTGCCTGCCAATGAAGGAGATGTGGGTTCAGTCCCTGGGTGGGAAAGATCCCCTGGAGAAGGAAATGGCAACCCACTCCAGTATTCTTACCTGGAAAAGCCCATGGACAGAGGAGCCTGGCAGGCTACAGTTCATGGGGTTGCAAAAAAGCCAGACACAACTCAGTGACTAGACAAAACAGCAACAACAACAAAAAACCTTAGTATTTCTAGTAGTTACATCCCCAAAATTAGTTTTTCAAACTGCAAATGCAATCTTATTAATAGCTAATATTTAACAATTACAGCATATCATGTACTGGATAAGTTTCAAGTTCCTATCCAAACCTTAATCAAATACTTCTTGATTAAGATTTTGTCTATGACCATATCCTCCCCATACCCTCGGGGTTTTCTTAGGCTATGGTACATAAGAGCTATTCCTAGAATGGACTGTTCTTTTACACTTCCTAGTCTCAGCACATAGCAGTCCTGTCCCCTGAAATTTACTCTCCACCACGGACCACATGCATGTTTCCATGTTCCCTTGGCATCAATTCAACTTTTGAATTCAACTTTTCCTCTTCTGTGAAAATTTTCCAGATTTCCTATTCATACTTGCCACTTTCTCATGGCTATCATTGCAGCTTATGCCCACCTTCCTTTCAATAGAGCTCACATGATGTGATTTCATCAGTTTTCGTATTTTGCCTCTTTGGGACATAAATGTATTGTGGGAAGAAATATGATCTTTTCTTCTTTGTATTCCCATCACCTATCACAGAGTGTAAATAGTTGTTGAATGAATGAGTGCATAGATGAATGAATGAAGTTTAGGGGCACTCTTTACGGTCAAGAAGAAGGTAAGAAGAACTTCTTTGGGGAAGAAGTTCCAGTAACCAATGTCATGCTATGGAGAATGTGCAGGAAGTGGAGGACTTTTGCTTACCTGCATATCCAGGAGGCTTGTATATGATAGTGCTCAAAAGCATAGCACTTTCATATGAACCTGTTAATTTTCCTCTTGAGCCTTACAATAATTGGTGATAGGAGCAGAAGAGGTATTATTTCTATTTTATTTTGGATAGATGGAGAAAGAGGCACTGAAATGTTGAGGGTCTTAGATCTGGCTAGTAACAGAGACAGAGCTAGATTGTGGCACCTAGAAATAACTCATATTCTACATTGTTCAGATTTTCATTACACTCCTGTCTCTAAACCTTGTATAATTTCCTTAATGTGGAGGCACTGAGCTAAGTTATAACACTATATAAGACTCAGAGCAAAAAAGACCCTTCAGTTTAGTTCAGTAGCTTAATAGGGTCTGACTATTTGCAACCCCATGGACTGCAGCACACCAGACCTCCCTGTCCATCATCAACTCCCAGAGCTTTCTCAAAATCATGTCCGTTGAGTTGGAGATGCCATCTAACCATCTCATCCTCTGTTGTCCCCTTCTCCTCCTGCCTTCAATCTTTCCTAGCATCAGGGTCTTTTCCAATGAATCAGTTCTTCACATCAGGTGGTCAGAGTATTGGAGTTTCAGCTTCAGGATCAGTCCTTCCAATAAATATTCAGGACTGATTTCCTTTACGATGGACAAGTTGGATCAGTCGTGTCCGACTCTGTGTGACCCCATAGACAGCAGCCCACCAGGCTCCTCTGTCCATGGGATTCTCCAGGCAAGAACACTGGAGTGGGTTGCCATTTCCTCCTCCAATGCATGAAAGTGAAAAGTGAAAGTGAAGTCACTCAGTTATGTCCGACTCTTAGTGACCCCATGGACTGCAGCCCACCAGGCTCCTCTGTCCATGGGATTTTCCAGGCAAGAGTACTGGAGTGGGGGTGCCATCGCCTTCTCCACCTTGTAGTCCAAGGGACTCTCAAGAGTCTTCTCCAATAACAAAGTTCAAAAGCATCAATTCTTCTGTGCTCAACTTTCTTTATGGTCCAACTCTCACATCCATACATCACTACTGGAAAAACCACAGATTTGACTAGATGGACATTTGTTGGAAAAGTAATTTCTCTGTTTTTGAATATGCTGTCTAGGTTGATCATTAAAGAAGGAAATGGCAACCCACTCCAGTATTTGTGCCTGGTAAATCCCATGGACAGAGGAGCCTGGCAGGCTACAGTACATGGGGTCCAAAAGAGTCGGACGTGAATTAGTGACTAAAACAAACAGGTTGGTTATAGCTTTTCTTCCAAGGAGAAAGCTTCTTTTAATTTCATGGCTGCAGTCACCATCTGCAATGATTTTGGAGCCCAAGAAAATAAAGTCTGTCACTATTTCAATTGTTTCCCTGTCTATTTGCCATGAAGTGATGGGACCGGATGCTATGATCTTAGTTTTCTGAATGTTGAGTTTGAACCAGCTCCTTCACTCTCCTCTTTTACTTTCATCACGAGGCTTTTTAGTTCCTCTTCACTTTCTGCCATAAGGGTGGTGTCATTTGCATATCTGAGGTTATTGATATTTCTCCCAGCAATCTTGATTCCCGCTTGTGCTTCATCCAGCCCAGCATTTCTCATGATGTACTCTGCATACAATTTAAATAAGCAGGGTGACAATATTCAGCCTTGACACACTCCTTTTCCAGTTTGGAACTAGTCTTTTTTTCCATTTCCGGTTCTAACTGTTGCTTCTTGTCCTGCATACAGATTTCTTAAGAGGCAGATAAGGTGGTCTGGTATTCCCATCTCTTGAAGAATTTTCCACAGTTTGTTGTGATCCACACAGTCAAAAGCTTTGGCATAGTCAAAAAGCAGAAATAGATGTTTTTTTCTGGAACTCTTTTACTTTTTTTATGATCCAATGGCTGTTGGCAATTTGATCTCTGGTTCCTCTGCCTTTTCCAAATACAGCTTGAACATATGGAAGCTCTCAGTTCACATCCTGTTGAAGACTGGCTTGGAGAACTTTGAGCATTACTTTGTTAGCATGTGAGATGAGTGCAATAGTGTAGTAGATGTAACATTCTTTGGCATTGCCTTTCTTTGGGATTGGAATGAAAACTGACCTTTTCCAGGCCTGTGGCCACTGTTGAGTTTTCCAAATTTGCTGGCATATTGAGTGCAGAACTTTAACAGCATTATCTTTTAGGATTTGAAATAGCTCAACTGGAATTCCATCACCTCCACTAGCTTTGTTCATAGTGATGCTTGCTAAGGCCTACCTGACTTTGGACTCCAGGATGCCTGCCTCTAGGTGAGTGATCACACCATCGTGGTTATCTGGGTCTGAAGATCTTTTTTGTATAGTTCTTCTGTGTACTCTTGCCACCTTTTCTTAATATATTCTGCTTTTGTTAGGTCCATACCATTTCTGTCCTTTTTTGTGCCCATCTTTGTATGAAATGTTCCCTTGGTAGCTCTAATTTTCTTGAAAATACCTCTAGTTTTCCCCATTCTATTATTTTCCTCTATTTCTTTGCATTGATCACTGAGGAAGGCTTTCTGATCTCTCCTTGCTATTCTTTGGAACTCTGCATTCAAATGAGTATATCTTTCCTTTCCTCCTTTGCCTTTCACTTTTCTTTTCTCAGCTATTTATAAGGCTTCTTCAGACAACCGTTTTGCCTTTTTGCATTTCTTTTTTGAGGGGATGGTCTTGATCACTGCCTCCTGTACAAGTGTCTTGAAGAACCTCTGTCCATAGTTCTTCAGGGACTCTGTCTATCACATCTAATCCCTTGAATCTATTTCTCACTTCCACTGTATAATCATAAGAGATTTGATTTAGACCATACCTGAATGGTCTAGTGGTTTTCCCTATTTTCTTCAATCTAAGTCTGAATTTGGCAATGAGGAATTTGTGATCTGAGCCACAGTCAGCTCTGGTCTTCTTTTTGCTGAATGTATAGAGCTTCTCCATTTTTGGCTGCAAAGAATATAATCAATCTGATTTTGGTGCTGACCATCTGGTGATGTCCATCTGTAGAGTCTTCTCTTGTGTTGTTGGAAGTGAGTGTTTGCTATGACCAGTGCGTTCTCTTGGAAGAACTTTGTTAGCCTTTTCTCTGCTTCATTTTGTACTCCAAGGCCAAACTTGCCTGTTACTCAAGGTATCTCTGGATTTCCCACTTTTGCATTTCAGTCCTCTGTGATGAAAAGGACATCTTTTTTTGATATTAGTTCTAGAAGGTCTTGTAGGTCTTCATAGAACCTTTCAAGTTCAGCTTCTTTGGCACTAGTGGTTGGGCCATAACTTGGATTACTGTGATATTGAATGGCTTGCCTTGGAAATGAACAGAGATCATTCTGTCATTTTTAAGACTGCACCCAAGTACTGCATTTCAGACTCTTTTGTTGACTGTGATGGCTACTCCATTTCTTCTAAGGGATTCTTGCCCATAATAGTAGATATAATGGTCATCTCAGTTAAATTTGCCCATTCCCTTCCACTTTAGTTCACTGATTCCTAAATTGTCGATGTTCACTCTTACCACCTCCTGTTTGACCACTTCCAGTATACCTTGATTCATGGACCTAACATTCCAGGTTCCTATGCAATATTGTTCCTTACATCATTGGACTTGACCTCCATCACCAGTCACATCCACAACTGACCACTGTTTTCACTTTGGCTCCGTCTCTTCATTCTTTCTGAAGTTATTTCTCCACTGATCTCTAGTAGCATATTGGGCACCTACTGACCTGGGGAGTTCATCTTCCAGTGTCCTATCTTTTTACCTTTTCATACTGTTCATGGGGTTCTCCAGGTAAGAATACTGAAGTGGTTTACCATTTCCTTCTCCAGTGGACCATGTTTTGTCAGAACTCTCCACCGTGACCCATCTGTCTTGGGTGGACCTACATGGCATGTCTCATAGTTTTATTGAGTTAGACCAGGCTGTGGTCTATGTGATAAGTTAGATTAGTTTTCTGTGATTGTGGTTTTCATTCTGTCTGCCCTGTGATGGATAAGGATAAAAGGTTTATGAAAGCTTCCTAATGGGAGTTTACCCTATGGGGTAAACTGGGTCTTGTTCTGATGGATGGGGCTGTGCTCAGTAAATCTTTAATCCAGTTTTCTGTTGATGGTCAGGGCTATGCTCCCTCCCTGTTGTTTGGCCTGAGGCCAAACTTCCACTCAATAGGAGACTCCTGAATACTCACAGGCAAGTCTGGCTCAGTACAGTTCAGTTGCTCAGTAGAGTCCGACTCTTTCTGACCAGGTCTCCCTGTTCATCACCAACTCCTGGAGTTTACTCAAACTCATGTCCATCGAGTCGGTGATGCCATCCAACCATCTCATCCTCTGTTGTCCCCTTCTCCTCCTGCCTTCGATCTTTCCCAGCATCAGGGTCTTTTCAAATGAGTCAGTTCTTCCCATCAGGTGGCGAAAGTATTGGAGTTTCAGCTTCAGCATCAGTCCTTTCAACAAATATTCAGGACTGATTTCCTTTAGGATGAACTGATTGGATCTCCTTGCAGTCCAAGGGATTCTCAAGAGTCTTCTCCAACACCACAGTTCAAAAGCATCAATTCTTCAGCACTCAGCTTTCTTTATAGTCCAACTCTCACATCCATACATGACTACGGGAAAAACCATAGCCTTGTCTAGAAGTCTGGTTCAGACCATTAGAAATCACATAATCTGCCCCCTTATAATGAAAGTGACTCTTCCCCCCACAAGAGAAAAAGCATCTTCACCATCTCATTTACTCTGAGAGGGGGATGCACTTGTCACCAGTGTCACTTCTCCACAGTTGCAAATAGGTACCCTTTTGTCTCACAGAAGCCTTCTCAAGGCTGTAAATTCCTTACACTGTGGCAGCCTCCTCCTCTGGATTGCCATGTTAAGAAGGGATCTTTTCTCTCTCTCAGCCACTCCTCTGCATTCCCCAGGGAGATATTTACAGCCCTGCCCTTCCATACCCTGAGTGACTCTTAAGGGCAGTCCTTTGGCTTGAAAAGTACAGACCAAATGACAGGTCAACCTGTCATAAGCAAGCTGGGAGGCAAGTGTTAAGTGACATGCCAACCACACAGTGATATCCATCTCCAGTTATTATGTGTATCGAAGGAAGAACAGTGGGAGCCATCATCTCACCTTTAGTCATATCACCTATTCTGCTCACATGCAGTCAAGCGCGTCTTCCAGAATAAAGGATGTTGCCGTAATGGCTATTTTGTTGTTGTTGTTATTGTTTTGTTTTAGATATTGTTTTTGTTTCGGTGACTCAGACCACAAAGGATCCACCTGCAATGAATGAGACCCAGCTTTGATCCCTGGGTCAGGAAGATCCCCTGGAGGAGGGCATAGCAATCCATTCCAGTATTCTTGTCTGGAGAATTCCGTGGACAGATGAACCTGATTGGCTACAGTCCATGGGGTTGCAAAGAGTCAGAAATGAGTGAGCAACTAACACACACACACACACACACACAGAGACATGTTCTTACCCACTGTTGCTACAACTCTAGCCCAGTCATACAGGGTGTGATGTTCAGTGTACATACTTTCAGCCTGGCATAAGTCCGTGGATGTGATCATGAGTGGATATAAGAAATGTGAAAAAGGAAGAGTACCTAAAATTCAAGCCCTGAAGTGTAAATGGATATTACTTAAAAAGACAACTCAAAATGAAAAGGTAGTATTATGCTCAAAACTCAGTTGCAAAGTTCATTACCCCTCATGACTAGGTTATGATGATTGTAAAGAATTGATCGTTGTTCAACAATCAGCAAAAACATGGATTTGCTTTGTGTTTTATTTTGCTTTTCAAGTTTCTGTTGCTATTTTGTGCACTTAATATATAATATCTGTTAAAACAAAGACACAGATACTCCCTAGCTTTTATGGGCACCTGAGTTTTACAGGGGAAAGGAGAATTTATACCAGAATTTGAAAATGAAACAAGCATGCTATGATACTTTCAAAGTTTAGTATAATGCTTATTGCCTTTTCTGAAGGTGGCAAAAAGATTTAAATGAGTTCTTTTCTGAGAAATTCTACTTTTCTATCACGGAAACGTCACAGTAAAAATAATTTTAAAATTTGTCGCATGAAATTTAAATGAATCATTTTTATTTGAAAATCAAGGTGTGCTTGTGATTTGAATGATAAAACAGAAGCTTTCTGCACTTTTTATGTAAGTATATTGTTATTCTAGATTATCTAAGATAGAACATCCTATCTGATAACATCTCAACTGATAAAAGAGTTTTGAAAGAAGGAAGAGAGCTGGAAGCTATTGTTCCTTTGGATGTAGACCTATGCCCCCCTCCTCCAATAAAGAAAATAAGCCACGTGGTAGACAATATTATTATCTGAAAGCAACCTAATTATTTATTATAAATTATAATCATATTGAATCTAAATTCATCTTTTTATAGCATTTTTAATGTAAGTTTACTGCAAGTAGCAGCAGCTCTTGCTATGTCACTTATCAAAGATAATAAAAGCAATAAAAGCTGGATTTGTCCTTAAGACTTGAAAAAAACACCAAATTTACACAGAGAAAGTGATATACAGGAACGACACAAGCGATGCTCCTGTTATCAGAAAATAACACAATTGAATTGCACTGGGCCAGCTCCAGTTGTCATATCATGTTGCTGTTGTTTCTTATAAAATAAATAGGTTTGCTTATCATGGGCCGATGTGACATGGCAGTACAAAATTCATATTCCATGCTCTGGCAGCAGGGAAGAGGGCAGGTGTCACCACTCACTAAACCTGCAAAATCGTTTGGAATTTTTATTTATTAAAGCCCACCTTCTTTGCACTATGCTCACTGGCCAGTCTACATCTCCTGCAGCCAAATTCAGAAATATTTTCACTCATAAGACAATAGATGGGACCATCCAGAAAAACAAAGTCTTTCTTAAGAAATGCTGGAATACAAATTGATTTCACCAGGGGGAAAACTGTACTATGTCCTGTACACTTATTATAACCAATTAAACTGCTCTTTCACCAGTTTAAATACACCTTTTTAAATTGCTGTTCCTTTATATAAAAAAATACAGTGCAGAACTCTTGTGAGGCAACATTCATAATAATAATTTCATTTCCCCATCCCCTTACCTCCTCTTGATTTTTCTCATTTTATCCCCAGCATCTCATAGCTTTTCTTTTGTAACCTGCATTATAGAACCTTATGGTGAGGGCATGATAATGTAGAAAAACAAAACTACGTGAAAAAATTATAATTAAGCAGTCAATGGCACATTTCTGCATGAAGCAATGGAGGCAATTTACAACATAGGTCCCACCTGTAGGAAAAGCTGTTGTTGTGCTGAAGCACATTTTTATGCTGATAAACTATTGAACCTAGAGTACATTAATAATAGCATTCCCATAATATAACTATATTCTATGTCCTGAGATGAAGATACAAGTGAAAAATAAAGTCAAAGTAAATTGTATACTTTTTCCCCACTGAAAAGTAGAATATTCATATCCTCCTTTTTGGACACTAAAACATGTTATTTTTCTTCTTTATTATGTATATATATAATGTGTACATGTATTCATGTATATCTGCATATGTATTCTATATGTGTGTATATCAGTTCAGTTCAGTCGCTCAGTCGCGTCTGACTTTTTGCGACCTCATGAACCACAGCACGCCAGGTCTCCCTGTCCATCACCAACTCCCAGAGTTTACCCAAAGTCATGTCCATTGAGTCGGTGATGCCATCTAACCATCTCATCCTCTGTTGTCCCCTTCTCCTCGTGCCTTCAATCTTTCCCAACATCAGGGTCTTTTCAAATGAGTCAGCTCTTTGCATCAGGTGGCCAAAGTATTGGAGTTTCAGCTTCAACATCAGTCTTTCCAACGAACACCCAGGACTGATCTCCTTTAGGATGGACAGGTTGGATCTCCTGCAGTCCAAGGGACTCTCAAGAGTCTTCTCCAACACCATGGTTCAAAAGCATCAATTCTTCAGCACTCAGCTTTCTTTATAGTCCAACTCTCACATCCATACCTGATCACTGGAAAAACCATAGCCTTGACTAGATGGACGTTTGTTGACAAAGTAATGTCTCTGCTTTTTAATATGCTGTCTAGGTTGGTCATAACTTTCCTTCCAAGGAGTAAGTGTCTTTTAATTTCATGGCTGCAATCACCATCTGCAGTGATTTTGGAGCCCAAAGAAATAAAGTCAGTATTATACACACACATATAATGTGTGTGTGTATGCATATACATAATTTATATAATATATACTTTATAGTATGCGTATGATATATATGTACATTATTCACATACACTATATTTGTGTGTATGTGTGTATATGTTAGTTGCTCAGTCATCTTTGACTTTTTGCAACCCCATGGACTATAACCCACCAGACTCCTCTGCCCATAGAATTTTACAGGCAAGAATACTGGAGTGGGTTGCCATTTCCTTCTCTAGGGGATCTTCCCACCCAGGGACTGATCCACTCCAGTATTGTTGCCTGAGAAGTTCCATGGACAGAGGAGCCTGGTGGACTACAGTCCATGGGGTTGCAAAAAGTTGGATCCAACTTAGCTACTAAACAACAACAACAATAATGTGTATATATAATACAGATGTGTATACATATGGGTTGCCATTTCCTTCTCCAGGGGAATTTGCCAACCCAAGGATTGAAACTGCATTTCCTGCATAAGCAGAAGTTTTATTTACCACTGAACTACCAGGGAAGCCTATATATACATATATATACACACATATATATATATACTTGGTACCTTGTGGGAGTCTATAAGACAAGATGCCAAGAGCATAAGGTTCATATTCATGTAATAATGGAATTCTTTCCATACGTGAATCTCAAGGAATCGTTTGAAAGGTTAATTTTAAAAATATATGCACTGATCACTTTTTACTTTGCCTATTTTAGAGATTTGTGACCTGTGATAGAGGAAGGAATCATGGTTTGCTCATATTAGCATAATAAAAGAGCTCAACTATCACAAAGTCCATTTCTTCATCTTAAAGACAGCATCAGTGTTCTTTGCCATCCTCCACTGAACTTAGTATTCATGCGACTTAGAAGTCAGTGAGTGGGCCAATGAATCAAGCTAGGTCAATCAAATCAGACTCTTCTTGGAATTAAAATCTTGAGCAGAATGTCACCAGAATAGACAAGAGCTGGATCTGACTGCTCTTGATCACAAAGCCCTGGAAAGATTCTTTAACCTGTTTTCAATGTCTGCCCTGAGATCTTACTTCCCAAAGCTTGATAGTCATGCTTTTTCTCCAGTTCCATGAGCTTCTGTAATCACTTCCAATAAATTCCACCCTACCCTACTTTTTTTCTTTTTGTTTGGATTACCCAGGAAAGTTTTGACCCATGGATCCAAAGAAACATAGGCAAAATAGTTAGCAATATTTTTGACCCTGCTTACAAGGCAGTGGGCTGCTGCATATTCAATATGAAGAAAGGCTCTCAGAATTATAATTGTGATTAGTATACTTGTAATAAATAAAGCCTCAATCAAAAGAACTTACGTTCAGATTCTGCCTTATTGATTCTGGAACTTTTCTAGATCATTTAATACCTCTGAACATCAGTTTTGTCATTCATAAAATGGGTACATATTTCCTGCTTAGTTATACTAAGCATAAATGGAAATATAAATTATTTGAAAATCCCTTATAAGTTATTAAGTATAATCCAACTGTTGGCTGTGGTTATTAACTCCTTCATTCCAGCTTTGCGACTTTTGGGCTGTGGGACATTTTACATTTCTGTGCCTTACCAGCCTCATCTATGAAATAAAATATAACAATCTCATAGGGATTTTGTGGTTATTAAATAAGTTAATAAGTATAAACTGGTGCAAAGTAAGTATTATGAAACTATAACCTATTTTTGGCTGTAATATTATACCACCAATGTGAGTTCACAGAAACCTAAATATGCATGTTTCAGTGTGGTATCTGTCCTTTTCTTACCTCACTTTTTTCTTTCTATTGAAGTTTTCTTTTTTTTTTTTTAGTAAGCCACAATAGAGGCATCCAGATTGCAAAGAAGGAAGCAAAACTATTTCTATTTGCAGATGACATGATCTTGTATACAGAAAATCTTAGGAAACTTACTGAGAAATTATCAGAACTAATAAATGAGTTTAGCAAGGTTGCAGGATATAAAACCAAAAAACAAAAATCAATTGCCTTGCTAAGTGCTTGCAATAAACTATCTGAAACTGAAATTTAAGGAAACAATTCCAGTTAAGAAAGTATCAAAAAGAATAAAATGCTTGCCAAGAAATTTAACAAAAAATGTGCAAGACTTATACTCTGAAAATTACAAAGCATTGTTGAAAGAAATTAAAGAGATCTAAATAAATGGGAAACTATCCCATATTCATGATATACACTGAATGTAAGTTAAATAAGCAGGGTGACAATATACAACCTTGATGTACTCCTTTCCTGATTTGGAACCAGTCTGTTGTTTCATGGCCAGTTCTAACTATTGCTTCTTAACCTGCATACAGATTTCTCAGGAGGCAGGTAAGGTGGTCTGGTATTCCCATCTCTTGAAGAATTTTCCACAGTTTGTTGTGGTCCACATAGTCAAAGGCTTTGACATAGTCAATAAAGCAGATATTTTTCTGGAACTCTCTTGGTTTTTCGATGATTCAACAGATGTTAGCAATTTGATCTCTGGTTCTCCTGCCTTTTCTAAATCCAGCTTGAACATCTGGAAGTTCATAGTTCAAGTATTATTGAAGCCTGGCTTAGAAAATTTTGAGCATTACTTTGCTAGATTGAGATGAGTGCAATTGTGCGGTAGTTTGAACATTCTTTGGCATTGCCTTTCTTTGGGATTGGAGAAGGAAATGGCAACCCACTCCAGTATTCTTGCCTGGAGAATCCCATGGATGGAGGAGATCCATGGGCTACAGTCCATGGTTTGCAAAGAGTCGGATATGACTGAGCAACTTCACTTTCACTTTTCTTTGGGATTGGAATGAAAACTGACCTTTTCCATTCCTGTGGCCACTGCTGAGTTTTCCAGATATGTTGGCATATTGAGTGCAGAACTTTCACAGCATCATCTTTTAGGATTTGAAGTAGCTCAACTGGAATTCTATACTTCCACTAGCTTTGTTCGTAGTAATGCTTCCTAAGACCCACTTGACTTCACATTCCAGGATGTCTGGCTCTAGGTGACTAATCACACCATAGTGATTATCTGGGTCTGAAGATCTTTTTTGTATAGTTCTGTGTATTCTTGCCACCTCTTCTTAATATCTTCTGCTTCTGTTAGGTTCATACCATTTCTGTCCTTTATTGAGCCCATCTTTGATGAAATGTTCCCTTGGTATCTCTAATTTTCTTGGAGAGATCTCTAGTCTTTCCCATTCTATTGTTTTCCTCTATTTCTTTGCATTGATTGCTGAGGAAGGCTTTCTGATCTCTCCTTGCTATTCGTTGAAACTCTGCATTCAAATGGATATATCTTTCCTTTTCTCCTTTGCTTTTTGCTTCTTTTCTTTCATAGCTATTTATAAGGCCTCCTCAGGCAACCATTTTGCCTTTTTGAATTTCTTTTTCAAGGGGATGGTCTTGATCACTGCCTCCTGTACAATGTCATGAACCTCCGTCCAAAGTTCTTCAGGGACTCTGTTTATCACATCTAATCCCTTGAATCTATTTCTCACTTCCACTGTATAGTTGTAAGGGATTTGATTTAGGTCATACCTGAATGGTCCAGTGGTTTTCCCTACTTTCTTCAATCTAAGTCTGAATTTGGCAATGAGGAATTTGTAATCTGAGCCACAGTCAGCTTCTGGTCTTGTTTTTGATGACTGTATAGGGCTTCTCCATCTTTGGCTGCAAAGAATATGATCAGTCTGATTTTGGTGCTGACCGTTTGGTGATGTCCATGTGTAGAGTCTTCTCTTGTGTTGTTGGAAGTGGGTGTTTGCTATGACTAGTGCGTTCTCTTGACAAAATTCTATTAGCCTTTGCCCTGCTTCATTCTGTATTCCAAGGCCAAATTCTCCTATTACTCCAGGTATTTCTTGACTTCCTACTTTTGCATTCTTATATGCAGAGTACATCATGAAAAATGCTGGACTGGTTGAAGCACAATCTGGAATCAAGATTGCTGCGAGTCATATCAATAACCTCAGATATGCAGATAACACCACACTTATTGGAGAAGGAAATGGCAACCCACTCCAGTACTCTTGCCTGGAAAATCCCGTGGACAGAAGAGCCTGGTACAGTCTATGCGGTTGCAAAGACTCGGACACAACTGAGTGACTAAACTTTCACCTTCACCATACTTAATGACAGAAAATGATGAAGAACTAAAAAGCCTCTTGATGAAAGTGAAAGAGGAGATTGAAAAACAGTGAAAAACTCAACATTCAGAAAACTAAGATCATGGTATCTGGTCCCATCACTTCATAGCAAATAGATGGGGAAACAGTGACAGACTTTATTTTGGGGGGCTCCAAAATCACTGCAGATGGTGATTGCAGCAATGAAATTAAAAGACGCTTGCTCCTTGGAAGGAAAGTTATGACCAACCTAAACAGCTTAATAAAAAGCAGAGACATTACTTTGCCAACAAAGTTCCACCTAGTGAAAGCTATGGTTTTTCCTGTAGTCATGTATGAATGTGAGAGTTGGACCATAAAGAAAGCTGAGCACAAAAGAATTGATGCTCTTGAAGTGTGGTAATGGAGACAACTCTTGAGAGTCCCTTGGACAGCAAGGAATCCAACCAGTCCATCCTAAAGGAAATCAGTCCTGAATATTCATTGGGAGGACTGATGCTGAAGCTGAAACTTCAATACTTTGGCCACCTGGTGCGAAGAATTGACTCGTAAAAAGACCCTGATGCTGAGAAAGATTGAAGGCAGGAGGAGAAGGGGACGACAGAAGATGAGATGGTTGGATGGCATCACTGACTCAATGGACATGAGTTTGAGCAAGCTCTGGGAGTTGTTGATAGACAGGGAGGCCTGGTATGCTGCAGTCCATGGGGTCACAAAGAGTCAGATATGACTGAGCAACTGAACTGAACTGACTGATCCCATATTCATGGATCAGAAGACTTTATTGTGCTTAGATGGCAGTACTGCCAATATTGATCTACAGATTCAGTGCAATCCCTCTGAGGATCCCAGTGGGCTTGTTTTTTTTTTTTTTTTTTAATAGGAATTAGCAAGCTGCTTCTCACATTCATAGGGAATTGCACGGGACCCAGCATAACCAAAGAATTTTTAAAAGAAAAAGAATAAAATTGGAAAACACGTATATCTAGATTTCCAAACTTACTACAAACCCAGCAGAGATAAGAGAGTGTGATACTGGCAGAATGAAAAGATCAACGAATTAGAATAAAGAGTTTAGAAATAAACCAATTTATCTACAGTCAACTGATTTCTAACAAGGGTTCCAAGTCTGTTTAATGGGGAAAGAATAGCCTTTTCAACAATTGTTCTGGGACAACTGAATGGCCACATGCACAATGTACATAATATACATGTCACATGAGGTACAAATATTAATGCAAAGTGGATCAAAGGCCTAAATGTATGAGCTAAAACTATACAATCCTTAGAAGAAAACATAGGGGTAAATCATCACTTCAGATTTGGCACTAGATTCTTAGATGTGACAAAAAAGCACAAGCAACGTAAGAAAAAATAGATTGAACTGGATCAAAATTAAAAATTTCATGCTTTGAAAGACAATTTTGAGAAACTGAAGACAATCCATAGAATGGGAGAAAATATTTACATATCATATATCTGCTAAACAACTTTTTATACAATCGGCCAATAATCACATGAAAAGATGCTTGGCATAATTTGTCATTAGGGACTACCACAATGAGATACCACATCACACTCACTAGGATAGCTGGAATCAAAAAGTCTGATAATAACAAAAATATGGAGAAATTGGAACCTTCATACACCACCAGTGGAAATGTAAAATGGCACAGCCACTTTGGAAAACAGTCCAGCAGTTTCTCCAACCATTAAACATTGAACTAACATATGACCCAGCAATTCCACTCCTAGTTACAGATAAATGCAAAATGTACACAAATATCTGTAGCTGCATTATTTATAATAAATATATAAATAATATATTTATAATAGCCAAAAGTTAGAAACAACCCAAATGCCCATCAACTGATGGAATGGATAAACAAAATGTGGTATACCCATATAATGGATTTTTATTCAGACACAAAAGAATGAATATCAATATACTCTACAACATAAATGAACCTTGAAAAGTTAATGCTAAGTGAAAAAAGCCAATCATGGAATACAACATATTACATAAAATGTCCAGAATAGGCAAATATATTCAGAAAGTAGATAAATGGCTGCTTAGGGCTGAAGGGGATAGAAGAAAAGGGAGTCATAGCTAAAGTGAATGGGGTTTGAGGTGATGAGAGTGTTCTAAAACTATGGTAGTAGTTGCATGGATCAGTGAATATTCTAAAAACAATTGAATTATGCATTTTAAGTGGGTAAATTACATAGTATTTGCATTAAATTTCAATAAAGCTATTGAGTTTTCTTTCTTAAAACCACTATAGAGGAAGGAAATTGCTTATCTGCAAGCGGAGGTATTTAATAAAAATAAATAAAATACTTTGGGTGCAAAAGTTATAATGTGTTAGGATTAACACAATTTTGTTTATATATCCATAAAGCTTATTATGCCCAACACAAATATACACATTCCATAGCTTACATATGGACTCTACAACTAGGCCCTACATCTCTATTCTCTGTATTGAGTATAGGACTCAATATTGGACAGATACAGAAATATACTTTACTAAAGTGAAAAAGTGAAAGTGAAGTAGCTCAGTCGTGTCCGACTCTTTGCCACCCCGTGGACTGTAGCCCACCAGGCTCCTCCATCCATGGGATTCTCCAGGCAAGAATACTGGAGTGGGTTGCCATTTCCTTCCCCAGGGGATCTTCCCAACTCAGGGATTGAACCCAGGTCTCCCACATTGCAGGTAGATGCTTTAACCTCTGACCCATCAGGGAATACTTTACTAAACTTGGGTGCAAATATCGCACAGAAAACTGAAGCACCTTGGCAGAAGGTAACAAAATGTGCACTTTGCTTTGGATCACTGACTCTTTTTATATTTCACCCATACCTTGAAACGCTGGAGGAGGGCATGGCAACCTACTCCAGTATTTTTGCCCTGAGAATCCCATGGACAGAGGAGCCCCAGGGGCTACAGTCTGTAAGGTCACAAAGAGTCAGACACAATTGAAGCGACTGAGCACGCATGCACATATACCTTAAAAGGAAAACAAAAGCAGGAAGAATTATATCTTGCCTCCTCTGTCAGGCTTTTCTACTTTTCCCTTGTTACCACCTCCATCAGGATTGAGTGCTATCATATTTTCTCAGAGAAGTTTGCATATAACTGTGTCACAGCACTGAATTCATCCTGAGTCACGTCTTTGTTTTCAAATGCTTGTTCTGTCTACTAGGCTGCAGCAGCTGGAAATCAGAGACTGTGTGTGATTTATTCTTCTCCCACAGTGATAGACTTTTACTAGATTTCTGCAGGAAAAAAAATGAACATTTTACATTTTAGAAGACAAATTTTTCCATCAAACATAATACAAAATCATAGAAAATCAGAGGTGGAAGACCTTAGAAAATATTTGATCTAGTGCCTCAGTTAATGTTAAGAAATCTTTCCTTAGCATTCTCGAAAAATGTTTTAATTCAAGTCACTACTTGAGCATTTCTGATGCCATAGGATCCATACCTCACAAAGGGGCGCATTACATTTTCAACTTGCTTTTATTGTTGAAAGGTTCATCATTAATGTTAAACCTAATCTTGTAACTTCCACCCTTTGGTTGGTCTAAGATCGGTCACGTATGGCTACACAACATTATCTAATCCATCTTCCGTGACAGCATATTAATTATTTAAAGACACTATCATAATCTCCCTTGTTTTCTCTTTGCCAAGCTTCCCACTTTATTCAAATGTTTCTCATAGATGTGGTTTCTGGACCTTTCACTGTACAGAGTCAGCTCCTTGGGACACTACCAGATTTTCAATAATCTTTTTAAGTTGTACTTCCCAGAAAAGGAGCCTAAAACATGTGACCAGTGTCAAATACACAGAGGCCTTTTTGCTTCCTTAATCTATACCCTGGACTCCTGTCAATCATTTCAAAACTGCTTGAGTTATTTGGAAAGTCACATCACATGGTCTCTCCTCCTAAGCTTGCCATAAGCACAACTCTTCTTATGCATTTTTTTCTGCATGAATTCCATTAAGTCAGATCTGCTTAGTTCTTCCACTTGCAATTCATCTTTTTAACCTTCATACAAGTTTCCATGTTGATTTATGAATAAACAAAATGCTCTGCCCAAACCAGGTGCTTAACCAATGTCTGTACCTCTTCACATCTCTTATCACAGAAGGAATGTTATATTTACTATGCAGTTATTTGAGAGCAGGATCCATGTATATTTTTGGTCATTGCTGTATTCTTGTTACTTAGCAAAGTGACTGATAGTAGTCGTCACTGATGAACACTATTTCTTTCCATAATTATTTGACTATATCGCCACATTGCTTAAAACAAGGCACTTTAGAGAAACTGTTTGGTTGCATTATCAGTCAATTCAGTCAAAAGAATTAACAAGTAACCTCATGGTGACAATGTTTGAAATGATCTTCCCAAAAAAGATCAATAGCATTAAAAACCCAAAGTCAGTGCCAGATTTTCAAAATATACCTCATCTTACCTAAGAATCTAACTTCTGTGTCAAACAACTAATAATCCCATAGCCTGAAAAGCATTAATTTGCTGAGTAAAGTGGGTGTCCACACACTTAGTCTCTGCAATGCTGCCTTGTAATTAGTAGGTTCATAATGCTGATGGCCATGGCTACCCCATTTTTAAGATTCAAGGAGAGTTTGTTTTCCTAGTTTTACTCATTTATGAAACTTTTGATATGAGCATGTTCAATTTGTAAGGTATACAATCCATTTCCTTGACAAAGTAAAGAAAAATTCAAAGACATCTCAAGAAAAAGAACTGTTTAGGACTATAAGTAAATGTAACATATAAATAAATTGTAGGCACTGGAAGAGATAAACAACCTAACATTTCTAGTTAAAATTGGGCTGTCACATTTTTCAGTATATAGAGGCTAAAAATGGTCTTTTCTATCATACACTAACTCAGACACATTATTTTATAAATTACATTCGCTATTCCAAAAGATTTTAGGATTTGTGAAGCTTTTTATCATTTTTTTGTTACCCTCATATTTATGGACGAATAGGCAGACAAGCCTCCTGTTCTTTAATAACATAACATCCAGTACTCCTTGGAAACAGGACACAATAGAGAGAAGGACTGTTTATGAGTCAGAGAAACATGTGCTCCTGTCAACTTGAATAAGAGCCATCAGATATTTCTGGTGATGAAAACCTTTCAGTGAGGTGAAACAGGCCACATTCCATTCCTTTTATTTTCAGAGATGAGATGGATTTGAAAACCATAACCTGGCTTCTTGATGCAAGGACTCGCCACATGAGATAATCTCCAGCACATTACTATTGGCAAGCAGATCTTTCACCCTTTTGTCTCCATGCATTACAGAAAATGTTAAATCAGTTTGGTGTCCATATAAACTTTTGATCCTAGGAACAGCCTAGGGTACCATCATTATCTTCCCGAGGACCATGTATAAGGCCTTCAGTAGGTAGTACTAATTTAATTTCTTTGCTAGAGGAAAAAGTAGCTGATTTTCTAGATCAATATTTGATTGAATATGTTTGAAATGTTGGCAGATAAAGGCCCCTTTTCTGGTCCAAAGACTTTTTGAACCACAGAGGTATAGCGTTCTAGCTCCCCTGGGATTTGAGTGGAAGGAGGTCTCAAAGATCTGTAAGAAGCCTTCCTGCCTTTCCTTGTGTTCTTCCAGCAAGACTCTCTAAAGCTTGAGATGAGAAAAAGATAAGATCAAGAACTGGAATGTCTTTATACCCATTTTTTTAATCTTTCCTGGGGCTTCTCTTAACTAAAAATAATCGTTTATAACACTAGTTTACAAAAACCTCCTGTAATAGGATGGTTGAAAGAAAACCTATCTGATCAGCTTTAAGGAGATAACCCAGTGACTCTGGCTAATAAATTGAGACCTCAGATTCTACCACTCATACTACTAATTAAACAAGAATGCCCACATATCCTCAAAAATGAAATGAATAGAAACTTAAAGGTGGAGACGTGTGACATAGATTAGAACTTGAGTTTTCTAGTTTATATTGATAATTAAAAGATCTTTTCACAAATTGTGTTGGTATTGTAAAGACATTTATGAAGGAAAAATGAAGATTGGGAAAAAATTCCATCCATAGGGTATCCGACCATACAAACAAAAACATCTGGTTCAGAAGTATCTGTGTCACTGAAATCATTTTTTTCTTTCAAAAGTTTTATCTAAGTTAGCAGCTCCCTCCCCGATAAAACAGCTTGCATATGACTGAAAAGTATTACTCAAGTAAACAATGCTAGCGACACTGTTTTCTAAGTCTACGTAGAAAATTCAAAGATTCTTGAGAAGAATGTTTTCCTTTGCTACAGATATGTACCTACATTCTCTAAAAGCACAAAAAAGGAAAGGATGCTCACAAATTTCTTCAACTTTCTTTCCTAACGTTGAACTTTTATTTGACTGAAGGAGAAATTTGCTTTCCCCTAGCTACTGATGTATACACAAGTTCATTTAAAAAAGGAGAATAACCACTACATGAAAAGCCAACTGCAACTCCTTGGAAATGCAAACTCCAAAGAACTTATTTTCCACTGGTTAAGTCAAGTCACTTCTCTGATTTTGAGGTGGGAGGATTATAATCAGTTTAGGTTTCTTAGTTGTTGCTATTTGTTTTTTCATAGAAATTCCCCCACAGCTTCCTTTTATATTAGTAAAATCACTGGTCGGTATAATAATATTTGCCATATAAATTGAACAACTATTCAAGGCATCATATCATATTTCTTACTTGAAATGAGAAATAATTAGCTTCTGTGAAGGGATTTCATTTTCTATATATTTTATTTTAAAACACTGCTCATTGCTAGGTATAGAATAGTATATATAATACTTAGGTCGATCAGTTATGTAGATAAAGTTAATTTTCAAGTTCTGCTTTTAAGGAACAGTCATAATTTGAATAAAGCAAACCAAGTTTCTATCTACAATTATATTATGAAATACATATAGTGTATTGTAGTGTCATCAGAGATTGTAATAGAGATTTCTTCACAGTGCTTATGCATCAGTTGAATATTACACACGGCAACTGCTACACACAGATGGATCTTAAAGGCAAACTCAAATTGCCCCTGTATCTTTGATTTAGAATCCTTGCTTCAGGGTTTCCTTGAAACCCAAGGCTCCCTTGTCAACCAGGCAGCTCTGATTGTTAGTTTTTAAAAGAGTTTTCATTTTTTTCCATGGCCTAAAAAGAACAAAAGACAAAAGCAGTGAGGGTTATTGGATGTGAAAATTTAAAGTGATGCCAGCAAAAAAATATAAACTATTCCATATACCTTTCCTCAATATTATTGATAGTAAAAAAATGTGATTCTCTATTTCCCCCAAACCTCACGTTTTGTAAGGTTCAATTTCTATATCTCTTGTAATAGAAATCCTTCCATATGCTAAGATTTAAAGTTTAAAATTTCCTGATATTTTTCCTAAATAAAATCATGGGCATTATGCTAATGTATTTCTCTGATACATGTCAAATCTAATTGGAAAATTCTGCCTAATTTTATAACGTAAAAATATTAGTTATCTACCCACATTCCCCTTCCTTTTGGAAACTAGAATTTGGAGGGGAGGGTAGAAGAGTTATGTATTTATTCCTTCTCTACATACTCCATATTTTTAGGGAAAGCTGACCCTACTCTCAGTCTCCCAGCCCCAGGAGAATCTTATTGACTGGCTTAAAAATTTTTCTCCCATGAACTGGAAAGGAAGCGAAGAAGTCCACTGAGGCTAGGCACCATCAGCTCACCTCAGGGAGAGGCAGACTTGGGATGGGGCCCTTGCCCTAATCCACAGAGACCTAGAGAGGCAAACCCTGAGTAATCAACAGCCTCTGCGTCAAGTAGCCCTGAAGTTTGCCCTGCCTCTTGTTTTTTCTTGCTTGAGCAATCAATCTCCTTTATCATGTAGGCTATTTTGAGTGGGGTTTTCTGTTACTTTCAGCATTGCAGGTGCTAACTGATACTCTAACTTTTTGTTACAAAACCCCCAAAACTATATTTTAATTAAAAGAAATAATGAAAACTCCACTGAGAGGGTGAATTACAAATTTAAATATCCAAATAATAGAATTTGGAGCATGTCTGTGTTATCACAGGGGAACCAGATCACTTGCCACAAATGATCAACGAACATAAATCATTTGTGGCAAGTGATCTGGTTCCCCTGTGATAACATAGACATGCTCCAAATTCTATTATTTGGATATTTAAATTTGTAATTCACCCTCTCAGTGGAGTTTTCATTATTTCTTTTAATTAATTTATTTTTTTTATTAAAGGATAATTGCTTTACAGAATTTTGTTGTTTTCTGTCAAACATCAACATGAATCAGCCGTAGGTATATATATGTCCCCTCCCTTTTGAACCTCTCTCCCATCTCCTTCCCCATCCCACCCTATGTTGTTACAGAGCCCTGGTTTGAGTTCCCTGCAACAAATTCCCATTGCCTATCTATTTACATACGTTAGTGTATATACCAGAGAAGGCAATGGCACCCCACTCCAGAACTCTTGCCTGGAAAATCCCATGGGTGGAGGAGCCTGGTAGGCTGCAGTCCATGGGGTTGCTAGGAGTCGGACATGACTGAGCTACTTCGCTTTCACTTTTCACTTTCATGCATTGGAAAAGGAAATGGCAACCCACTCCAGTGTTCTTGCCTGGAGAATCCCAGGGATGGGGGAGCCTGGTGGGCTGCCGTCTATGGGGTCGCACAGAGTCGGACATGACTGAAGTGACTTAGCAGCAGCAGCAGCAGTGTATATACATCCATGTTACTCTCTCCCATTTATTTATTTCATTATTTCTAACATCACATTCTATCTATAAATTAAATTCTAAAAGTGTCTGTTTTAGGCCTGACTACTATACCTCTCAAGCAACTCTGAACCTGGGGTAAAGATTTCATGAAAGATATAGCCCTGAGAGAGAAACCCACTAATGGAGCAAAGGGTTTCATCATACCATGCACATACTATTGAAACCCACCAGATCTTTTTTACTTAAGCAAAAATTGTAAGCAAAATACACTGTTTGAACATCATCCTAAAACAGTGCTTTTAATATAATCCCATTAAAGTGAATTTTTAAATCTACATATATGACATTAAACAAAGGAGCCTAATGACAAATATCTATGATTAAGTACTTCCATTTAACTTTACACATAAATAATATGTGCATTGATATGAATAAAGGAAATAGACTCTGAGTGTCTATTTTGTATATTTTTAAGTTTCTCAGTTTACTAACCATTTTTGCTTATTTTTTGCTGATAAATTGGCAAGAAACTTTGAGACAGCTGACTTTTACAAATGAAATTAATGTATGGCTGGAGGCACTGTGATGCACTTAGTATACATACCATTTATTTTGATTATGAGATTAGTGTGTTCTCCTTACTCATAGTATAAGAAATAGGATATGATTAATTCCATGACTTTTAATTACAAGAAAATAATGTAACTAAAATCTGACATCTATTTTTTTCTTTTATCTGCTACTGTTACCTATATAATGCTCTCCTTGGTGATGAGGATTTGATGCTCTTAAAATAGAACAAAGATGAACCACAGTGGGTAGTGTGTAAAATCTGTGGCAAAGAAATGAGTATACTACATACTGGTAAATTTGAGCTAACTCTATGACATATAAAGTTTTCTGTATTTATACATATAAAATATTCTGAAGATTTTTAATAGTTTGAAATTAGTCATTCTTTTTCTGGATAGTCATATTCTGGGATGATAACATTAGTCTTAAACTAGCTGTATGAATATTCCTGAGAGGAAAAAAAGGCTATGGTTCAGTTGCATGGTGTATGTCGAAGTCAATGACTAAAGGATGGAGATTTTGCATTTACTGAAGTAAAAAATTCCCAGGAGCAGAGGGAATAAAGATATGGCTCAATGAGAGCAGAAGAGAAAAATGTGGAACCCATGGAGCCAGAGTTCCTCTGAGATTGTGCCAGGTGAATAAGCCTGTGCATTTGGTCTCCTTCATTAATCCAGAAAACACTGTAACCAGAGTCCCAGCATGGTTGCCAGGAATGCAGGAAGCCCCCATTTTTCTGGAGTTAGACAAAAGAGGTAGGTCATCTGAAAGATGCTCACTCTCATCTTGGGAATGAGGCTTCTGGAGATGATCAAGACAGAGTGGCACCATTGGCATCACTGGATTTGCCTTCAAGGGTAGGCTTTCAAGCCAACAATACCATGGGAACTGAAGCTGGGTGATAGGAGGAAAAACAGAGATGATGACTCTTGTCTCAGGAAATCTATAGGATATGTGTGACACCTTATGTTTTACACCTGGAAATTAGCACTTCTACTCACACGTAATCCTGAATGACTTCTTCAAAAGCTACAAACTGGAGAGATCATGTCTTGATATAAGTTTATGAATAGACTCTATGATGTAGGCTCATGGAAGCAGGCGATATGAATTATATAGTTCTTAGTAGTTACTGCACGCACATAGTAGGCATTGAACATGGCATGTTGAATAGGGCACAAGTTAAAGGTCCTGCTTTTTAGTCTTAGTTGTTGTCAGTAACTGCACTGTGATGGGAGAGCCAGAACCAGTGTAAAGTAAGCTTCCATTTCCTCATTTATGAAATTTAAATAAGGAATTCTGTTGAGATGATCACTAACATTGCTCAAAAACATTTCATGGTTTACACATTTCTGGTAGACTTCCTGAGACAGTAGGCATCATCTATTTTTTTTCTTTGTCCGTCTGACTTTAGTAAGCATTTACTATTCATTATTATATATAAGCTGATGTTCCTAAATGACTTGTCTTTTATTTTCTTAATTTTATTGAAGTATAATTGATTTACAGTGTTGTGTTAATTTCTGCTGTACAGCAAAGCGACTCAGTGAGACATATAGATTCTTTTTCATTTTCTTTTCCATTATGGTTTATCACAGAATATTGAATATAGTTCTCTGTGCTATAGAGTAGGACCTTATTGTTTCTTCATTCTCTCATAATAGTTTGCATCTGCTAATCCCCAATTCCCAAATTTGTCTTTCAAAGATTAGCAGCTCTTCTACTATTTCCACCACTTCCTTAAGGAAGTTCATTATATCAAACCGTGACTCTAAAAGAGTAGAAACTAAGCACCCAGCAGAGATGTTGGATATGCAATAGTTTCCAAAAGGATAAAAGTAAGCCTGGCAAAGATCTCTGTTTTGTTACCTGCCTCCAATGCATTTGCGAGAGAGTGTTAATGAAAAATGAGAGCGATGTTCCCCTCACACATTTTTGGATTACTGTGCAGCAACATCAATTGGAAGCCTAATGAAACAGAGACCACCTACAGAGGAGGGATATTGTGTTCCTCTGTCTGCCTGCATGCAATTTACCAACCAGCTGTACAGAACCAGCTGCCTGTTTGTTTGAGTCCCTAGTACTGACTGACCACACATTTAACCTTGATAATAGGTGGTGCCAATAGCCATCATCTTTCACTGGTAGAAGTATGTCATAGCACTTTATAATCAAGTGGTGACGGTAAAAGGGAAAAGGCAAATTTCCACTTAGGGTGCTCTCAAAATTCCAGCGATGTATCCTTTCACCATGGTGACCTTTTGGAATTACACCAGGTCCCAAAAAAATTAACAGCCATCCCTCTATTTAATCCTTTCCATTGACTAAGGGAACATGCTATATATTCATCAAATAGAATTTCTCCCAAGCAGGGGAATAACAATAAGAAACCTAGTAGGTGAGTTCCCACAAAGCATATCAGGGACTCCATAAAGAGGAAAACTGATGATGTTCCAAATGGAAGTGTTCTATTCTTTGTTTCTGCACCTGTTCAAACTGGCATCTGGTATTAGGCTTGTAACTAGTCAAACATTACTACTTTCCATTGAGCTGGCTGGGAGAAACAAAAGAAAGAGAGTATAGTGGAAAATAATAGTTCATCTGTGTGTGTTATTTTAAAACATAGTCACTGCATTTTCTTCCTCAGGCTCCATACCTGTGCTTATCATTGACTGCAATTTATTCTTCGTTTTTTTTTTTTTTTTAATTTGACTTCTAGAAGCCATCTGGCATTCAATCTAATTCCCACATTACAGTTCTTCATAAGTCAGTTTACCTGTCAGGTTATAGTATTAAGTTTAAGGCTTTCTTAATTCATTGTGAGGTTCTCCATGGATATGATCTATTATATCTTCCTGAGCTTGTCCAGTTGTAGATTTCTGTACGTGATTTATGTTTAACAGGTGTTAGTTTGCTAGAGCTTTCTAAATATCGGTTTCACAATGCAACGGAGGCTTTTAGAAGACACAAGGACTCCAAATTGTATGGCTCCACAACTGGAGAATGGCCTCCCTGCTGAAATCCAATGTTGCAGAGCTATTTATTAAGTTAAAAGGATGGATATTCCAATGTATGGAAATTAAAGAGACTCAGATTCCAACATCAACTCACCAGTTGTGCCTACATATTATGTGGCTCTCAAGATATAGTATATTATTTAACAGGTAGGACAACTAGGTAAGTTTAAAAATAGAGATTCCCTCTTTGCTACAAATTGCCATGAATTTGAGTGTGATTTTTGTAATGTCCTACTTTTAAGTTGAATTCTTTTGTATAATTTTTGTTTTCCTAGTGTAAAGTTTAAGTAGCTAATGAAAACCTAGGCATTGCAAGGAAGAGAGGGGAAAAGGCTTCCTTCAAAGACTATACCTAATAAAGCATTTTAAAATGCATTACTATACATTTGGAAAATTTAGATAGCATTCTGGGAAATAGGAAACAAAGAATAAAGCTGAGTTAGTAATGAACGTTCATGTGAGTGTCTGAAAGCTATTATGAAATTTTAATTTCTATGTTCAGTTCAGTTCAGTCGCTCAGTCATGTCCGACTCTTTGAGACCCCATGAATCGTAGCACGCCAGGCCTCCCTGTCCATCACCAACTCCCGGAGTTAACCCAAACTCATGTCCATTGAGTCGGTGATGCCATCCAGCCATCTCATCCTCTGTCGTCCCCTTTTCCTCCTGCCCCCAATCCCTCCCAGCATCAGAGTCTTTTCCAATGAGTCAACTCTTCGCATGAGGTAGCCAAAGTACTGGAGTTTCAGCTTTAGCATCATTCCTTCCAAAGAACACCCAGGATTGATCACCTTTAGAATGGACTGGTTGGATCTCCTTGCAGTCCAAGGGACTCTCAAGAGTCTTCTCCAACACCACAGTTCAAAAGCATCAATTCTTCGGTGTTCAGCTTTCTTCACAGTCCAACTCTCACATCCATACATGACTACTGGAGGAGTTGGATTGTATGGATGTGAAAAATTTGTATGTAACATGTACTTTAATAAAGTTTCTATATTGAGATATGGGATTCTTCTCCTGACAATGGGCCATTTGCTTTAGCTAGGTGTGCATGACACAACACAATGCTTCAGTTCAGTTCAATAGCTCAGTCATGTCTGACTCTTTGCGACCCCATGGACTGCAGCACACCAGGCCTCCCTGTCCATCACCAACTCCCAGAGCTTACTCAAACTCATGTCCATCGAGTCAGTGATGCCATCCAACCATCTCATCCTCTGTCATCCCCTTCTCCTGCCTTCAATTTTTCCCATCATCAGGGTCTTTTCCAATGAGCAGTCAGTTCTTCTCATTAGGTGGCCAAAGGATTGGAGTTTCAGCTTCAGTATCAGTCCTTCCAATGAACATTCAGGACTGATTTCCTTTAGGATTGACTGGTTGGATCTCTTTGCAGTCCAAGGGACTCTCAAGAGTTGTCTCCAACAGCACAGTTCAAAAGCATCAATTCTTTGGCACTCAGCTTTCTTTATAGTCCAGTTCTCACATCCATACATGACTACTGGAAAAACCATAGCTTTGACTAGACAGACTTTTGTTGGCAAAGTAATGTCTCTGCTTTTTAATAAGCTGTCTAGGTTGGTCATAGCTTTCCTTCCAAGGAGCAAGCATCTTTTAATTTCATGGCTGCAGTCACCATCTGCAGTGATTTTGGAGACCAAAAAGATAAAGTCTCTTACTGTTTCTGTTGTTTCCCCATCTATTTGTCATGAAGTGATGGGATCAGATACCATGATCTTAGTTTTGTGAATGTTGAGTTTTAAGCCAACTTTTTCATTCTCTTCTTTCACTTTCATTAAGAGGCTCTTTATTTCTTCTTTGCTTTCTTCCATAAGTGTAGTGTTATCTGCATATCTGAGGTTATTGATATTTCTCCCAGCAATCTTGATTCCAGCTTGTGCTTCATCCAGCCTGGCATTTCACATGATGTACTCTGCATATAAGTTAAATAAGCAGGGTGACAATATACAGCCTTGATATACTCCTTTTCCTATTTGGAACCAGTCTGTTGTTCCATGTTTGGTTCTAACTGTTGCTTCTTGACCTGCATACAGATTTTTCAGAACACAATTAAGGTGGTCTGGTAGTCTGGTATTCCCATCTCTTTAAACCCATAAAATCTTTAGCCTCATATTGGCCTTTTATTTGTAAATATATATATATATATATATATATATATATATATATATCTTTTATTTTAAACCATTCAGTTTTATAGTCATTCCTCAACTATAGGAAGGAAATTGTTACACACATATTACAGATTATTAATCCAAGATACAGTGAGATTAAGGTACTCTGCCTGTGGTCACACTGAAAGTTAATCAAAATTAAAATGCACAGCTCTGAGTTCTCAGGCCATTGCTCAGCCCCTTGAGCTATGCCACTTTGCAGTATAAATTGTCCGTATAATTTAAATATTTATAATATCTCATCAATTTGCATATCTGAGTATGAATTACAAACATTAAAATTGGCTACAACTCATCATCACCCAATTATTAACAAGAAGCACCTAAAAGGTCAAAATCATGAAAGACCACAGTAAATGATAACTGTGCACCTTTTGCCAAACACTGTGCATACAATGCAACATGTATTCTTTGTTTTTCTGACACTGGGAGGTAATTCAAAACTTGGTTTATTCATAGTCGTTGACTATGAATTATTAGAAGAAATCAAAATGGTATTCTAAAAATTATTTTAGTATGATTCAGACTTGATATCATCTTTAGATACCAAGTATTAGGGGTAAATACTTATGAACACACAAGTCACTAATAAGATATGCTCTGTCAAATTAAAATCAGCATAATTTTTAAAAAGCCAGTAATATATAAAAGAATTCTATATCAATATAATTTGTATTAGGCACTAATGAAATACATTGTGATTTAGAATTTCTTGATTTCTGTGGACATTTCCTATATAATGAGGAATTTTCCATTTTTCTACCATCAGCTGATGTTCCATTCTTTGTCCTGTTATGGTTCCATTGTTTGACATCTCACAGAACCAATTAACCATATAAGATTGATAAGAATACCAACTCAAAAAGGGTGTCAAAAGAGCATGGAAAATTTAGGATCTTTTTTGAAGAGGTTGGTAGTCTCACTGAAAACTGTAATTAAAGAGTGTGTAATTCTGTTTGTGTGTTTGTTATACAATTCTACTAGTCTAGAGTTAAAGAAACATGGGGCTGTACAGTGGATTACAATGAAAAAGAACTTTCATTCTCCAGTTGGTGATAATAAAGCATAACTCCTTACAGAGGGACTTTTTTCCCTATAGTATTTGTACCACCTTCTTTTAAAATGCTACTAAGTGTGAAATTAGTGTTGTCCCTCAAAGTGCATAAGATTAATTGTTAGTAATTGAACACAGTTTGGGGGCTAATTATATAAAAATTGATATTAAAGAATATGACCAAACTGATTGAGTTTTACAGTTTGCATTTTGTTTTCAAATTACATGAGTTGAAAGGCAATGGTAAGAATAAAAATCCATTCAAAGCTGTGAAAGCAAATTAAGGTTTACTAGTCCTTTGAAAGACAAATGAGTCAAATGCTGTAACGTAGAGAAAGCAGTAAAAATGATTCTGAAATTAACTGTAGAATTAAAATATCAACTGTTCTAAGACTGCATGGGTTGACTACATTCAAGGAGGTGACCTGCCTTTCCTTGTGTGTCTGGTTAATTCGGGATCTCAAGGCTCTTCTTTGAAAATATAAATTATGATGATTTGGTTAGAGAATGGGGAAAAGTGTATACAATTCATTGCCTCCCATTATTCCTTATTTATCTTTAAATTTTCAGCAAAAGACTCCTGCTTCCTGAAATATGGACTGAATGCCCTTTTCCCTATTTCTCCCACTATGTACAGTTAAAAACGCTGGACATTTATATAAAACAAATATAAGACGACTCTGAAAGGCAGAGACAAACAGTCTAGGTAGGGAGCTGAGGATCAGAGGAACAACATGGTGATGAGTTCTTTGGGTTTTCTTTATGCCTCGTATATTCCAGACTGGGTGGAGAAATCCCTGAAAATGCCAATGAATGCAGAGCTACACCCACACCTAAAGCCTGATCTGTCTTTTGCCAAAGGAATAGAAAGAAACAGCCCAGCCAGGACAGAAATGCTTAGACAATGACTGCTCTACAACAGCAAATGTCACAGGAAAAAAATCCTTATCCCTTCCAGCAAAGGCCAAGTGGGGAGCCTAAATTTTAACACTTCCCTGGTTGTCCAGGGCACCCCAAGCTACCTTCCTGAGATTATCTGCCATTTCCTACTCCAGGGATCAAACCCATGTCTATAGCATCTCCTGCATTAGCAGGCAGTTCTTTACCACTGCACCATTTGGGAAGCACAGAATAAGATGAAAATCACATTAAATAAAATGGAATTAGCTTTACTAAAAACAGAAGAAAAAAAAAAATAAGGTTTAAGACTGTGCTGTGCTGTGCTTAGTTGCTCAGTCGTGTCTGACTCCTTGTGATCCCATGGACTGCAGCCCTGCAGGCTCCTTTGTTCATGGGGATTCTCCATGCAAGAATACTGCAGTGGGTTGCCATGCCCTCCTCAAGGTTTAAGACTACAAAGAACCAAATCAATGACACAAAGGCTAAACTTGAGAAATATTCCCAGATACCTAAGTGGCTACATAAACAGAGTAAATGTGAATTAGAATCTAAAGAGTTATAAAGAACTGAGTAAATGAATTTAAAACAGTAAGAAAAGATACAACAACAACAACAAAGATCTGACAAGAGGCTAGAGATGGACAAAGCTAAATATGTAGCAGGGAAAAATTAGGAACAGAGATTAATACCTAGACATAGGCTGGTAAAACCTTAAACTTCTTGACTGACAAAAGAACTTGGTAAGTGATCAATGTACACATGCACACAGACACATTTGTGCCAGAAATAATGAAAATTACACTGGCATCTGCAAAAAAGAATCAGGAGAAAATTCAGAAGTTCCTACAGAACTTTTAGAGAAAAGTCAATGCTCCAATAATTTTAAAATCAATTAAATTGCTTTTCATATGCAATGGTAACCAGAAGACATTCTCAGATACCAAAAGCCATAGAAAATTTATCAGCAAGGTATAAGTTCTGAAAGGCTGCTACGAGATGTCCATGCGTGTGTGTTAAGTCACTTCAGTCATGTCCAACTCTTTGTGACCCCATGCGCTACTCCTCTGTCCATGGGATTTTCCAGGCAACAATACTGGAGTGGTTGCTATGCCCTCCTCCAGGGAATCTTTTCCTGACCCAGGGATCGAACCTGCATCTCTTACATCTCCCGCATTTGCAGACGGGTTCTTTACCACTAGCACCACCTGGAAAGCCCCAAGAGATGTTCTCACTTAAAAAAATGAGTCAACAGTAAATTGCGTCAGATAGGGATGAGAAATAAGAACCAAAATCAATGAAAATTATAGCAATAAGTGGAGAAAAGAAAAGTAATCAGGAAAGGGTTTATATTGTCACCACGGTTAAAAATAGAATTTAAAAATCAGATAAATGTAACATTTTTTAATGATGGTAAGTGTGGATTCAGATTAAATTAGCCAGGACTAGTAAAAAGAAAAAGCTTTAGAGTAGATTGCAAAAACACAAAATTCCTTGTCTCCCTAAAACAAAAAGTCATCAGTCATTATTTTAATTTTGCTAATAAGATAAATATGGGTTTAGCCTTAAGGCAATTAGTATATTTTAAAAGAAGGTGTTTATTTCACAAATCATTGACATATACAACAGAATATAGAATGACGCTGCACATACCACAAAGGAGCTTTTAACTGAATAATAAACAGTAAAAACCATAAAAATAGGAAAAAGTAAACAATCGTGTAAGTTTGGATAACATTTGCCACTGGAATAATTTCTAACATTTCAGTGTTTTTATATACTAGATGTCTGGTTTTTGCTCACAAAGCAATCCAGTGTGTATATTAGCAATAAAGGGCTTCTCTGGTGGCTCAGCTCATAAAGAATCTGCCTGCAATGTGGGAGACCTGGGTTCGATCCCTGGGTTGGGAAGATCCCCTGGAGAAAGGAAAGGCTACCCACTCCAGTATTCTGGCCTGGAGAATTCCATGGACTGTATAGTCCATTGGGTCAAAAAGAGTCGGACACAACTAAGTGACTTTCATTTTCTTTCATTAGCAATAAAGGATGTAAGGGTTGCTGCATCTAGTCTCACGGGGAATTAGCTGGCAGGGTTCTGCCATCTTCAGTTTCAAATGTCACTCTCAGTATTGACCTCCAGCTACAATATGGGAAAAGAGTGAGGATAGAGAAGACACAGCCCCTCTGCTCACATTTATGACACACAAAAGATTCAGCCTTGGGCTGAGCAGACTTTCAGGCAACAAGTCCACATTATAGGAGAGGGGCACCTATCTTCAGTGAACAGCTAGTGGTCTCCACCAAAACCGTAGATATATGGTTTCATTTAACTAAAAAGGGAAGATTCCCAAGTCGAATATTTTTTTTTTTGTCCAGTAGTTGTCTGGTTCCAAAGGACATGGCTTAAACAAAATAATACAGAGAGGCCAAGCATAAAGTAAAAGGAACTGAGATAAAACAAATTCAAGCAACTTGAAAGTGACAGTGTTAATTTCAAACAAAGTTGAATTTACAAGGTAAACTTAACTATGAGAATATTCCTTTTTTCCCATTTTTCCTTATGGGACAAATTGGGAGAGCAGGATTGATATATATACACTACTGTGCATAAAACAGATAGCCAGTGGGAAGCTGCTGATTAGCACAGGGAGCTCAGCTTGGTGTTCTGTGACTACCTAGAGGGGTGATTTGTGGGGGGTGGGAAAGGGGGAGGGGTGGTGGGAGGGAGGCTCAAGAGGGAGGAGATATATGTATACATATAGCTGATTCACTTTGTTGTACAACAGAAACTAATACAACATTGTAAAGAAATTATACTTCAATTTTTTAAAAAAAAAGTCTTCTCCATCCATTCCAAAAAATAAATGCTTTTTTTTTTTTTTTAAAGAAAGAAAATGAAACAAATTCAAACGAAAGTACAGTCAGGCCTTCCTTTTCCAACAGGCTTCTCAGCAGAGCAAGCTCAGTGTTTCTCCTCCCCGGTCTCTTGCTAATATCTTCTTGGTTCTACGGCATTCTTCTGAAGCTGCTCAAACTTCCTAACTTCATATTTTCTCTCATAAAACATACCAGCTCTCATCCCAGGCTACGTATTCATTTGTATGCACCCCTTGCCTTCCCTGACCACCCACTCCATCCCTAGCCGCCTTTCTGTTCTAACAGCCTCAGCATCTCCCAGGGCTGTTGCCAGTATCATTCTTTCCTCATCAAAGTATCTTCCCAGTCTTCTGCTGATTTCACATTTTCCGAGCATCCTATGGACCAGCCCCACAGATGAATTTGGACCTACCTGAGCCAGTCATCACATGGGGACTCAGACTGAGTGCCAAATAACAGAGCCATGATGATACGATACCTAAAGAAAAACATTGTCACCAAACAAAAAAAGATGACCAGAAATACAATCATTTGAAGATATTTTAACATAGTGCTATCAGCCTAGGACAGGACAACTTGACTAAAATAAACAAGATCTTAGAGAATCAAAGCAAAAATTAATAACTTAGAATTTCAGTGTGTGGAAAATCATATCATCCAAAGGCAATATAACTTTTCTCAGGATCCTCTAAAATAATACATTGGCAAGAGTATTTTTTTAATTCTGGGGGAAAAAATGTAATGAATGTATATCGGCCTTATTACAAATGAAAATATTTCTATACTAGTTAAAACAATAAAGTTCTGGTATAAAAATAGATAGGTTAATGGAACAGAAAGAGAGCTTCCAAACAGAGTACACTATGTATAATAAGTTAATATACCATAAAGGTTTTATAAGTCAGTGGAGAAAAGTAATTTTACCAATGACAGTTTTTAGATAGTTGTCAACTTAAGAAGGATCAGCTTTTAATTTCTCTTTATACTACATACCAGTGCTTTTTAATTTACTTCTCAAAAACTAAGGACACTCTCAAATATAGGACCAAGATGAAAGCAAGAGAGATGGATCTGAGTATTGACCTAAATCATTCCATTTTCTCATTTTATCAACTAGGTTTCCATGTAAGGTTTTGCTTGAAGAAAGAATTTTCCACCAAAAAAGGATATAAAAAGTTTGAAAAGTTGTCATATACCAAACTACATTTAGAGGAGTAAAATGTTATTGAAAGCAAAACACGAAAAATACCAGGGAACACAATTAATTATAATAAATATTTTAAATGAGTAGAATTTTCCAAAGAGAGATGCAATAGAAAACAGGAGAGACTGGGAGATGACTAGATACAAGCATAACTTTCTTTATATCAAAATAAACCGAAGTAAAAAGATGGTAAGGAAATATTTGTATCATATGAGAATTTTAATGTGTTGGTGGTGG
Source organism: Bubalus bubalis (assembly GCF_019923935.1). Classification (NCBI taxonomy): domain Eukaryota; kingdom Metazoa; phylum Chordata; class Mammalia; order Artiodactyla; family Bovidae; genus Bubalus; species Bubalus bubalis. Next base: position 40,479,518 of record NC_059168.1, on the reverse strand, counting down.
TTTAGTCACTAAGTCATGTCTGACTTTTGTGACCCCATGTATCCCTCCAGACTCCTCTATCCATGGGATTTCCTGGGCAAGAATACTGGAGTATGTTGCCATTTCCTCTCCAGGGGATCTTCCAGACCTAGGGATAGAACCCAGGTCTCCTGCATTGTGGGTGGATTCTTTACCAACTGAGCTATCAGAGAAGTCCCTTAATGTGTTAACTCCTTAAATTTATAAAGTTTTTATATAAATGAATTAAAAATAGAAAGATCTCAAGTTCAGAATAAAAGCAAATTATTTTGACAGCAATATCCAAAAGTGAAAACCCTGATAAATATCACAACAATAAAGAGATTGTGGGTGAGAAATTTCAGCCCATTTTTGCAAAATGAAAGCTGGGTAGAGGAATGTTGACTGGTGATAGAATGAAGAGAAAACAGGGCCTGACTGATGCAAAGCCCCACGGTTAGACTCAAACAAAAGGGAATGAGATTTGGAGCTGCAAAGAAAGGGCTGGTCGGCAGCACAAACACAAAATTCAGTCACTGCTCTCTCTCTCTCATTCCCTCCTGCATATACCTGAACATACGCACACAGGTGTAGCATCCCCAGAAGTCAAGCATTTATTGCCCAAGTTTTAAAAGCAAAACAAAAACAGTTGCTTTTTCCAAAAAAAATGAACCACTTCTCTAGGGGAGAATCCAAGGGTGTGATGAAGCTGTGTGTGTGTGTGTGTGTGTGAGTGTTTATGTGTGTGTGTTAGTTGCCCAGTCATGTCCTACTCTTTGAGACCCCATGGACTGTAGCTCTCCAGGCTCCTCTGTCCATGGAATTCTCCTAGCAAGAATACTAGAATGGGTTGCCATTCCCTTCTCCAGGGGATCTTCTTGACTCAAGGATCAAACCAAGGTCTCCTGCATTGCAGGCAGATTCTTTACCATCTGAGCTATCAAGGAAATAATAGTGATGAGCTACCCAATAGCAACACGTTCTTTCCTTGCTTTAGGGCCTCTCAGTTCAATGGCTGGCTCTCAACCTACTCACCCTAAAGCAAAGCGTGATTATCAGTGGATAAACTTTTCTCCCATACACAAAGCACATAATCATTACGTTTTTTGTCACATTCTTAAATACAAATAGGTAAAAAAGGATCACTTGGTACTGAGGGAAGCCAGTGATGTGAAAGAGAATGATCATGAAGTATGAACAGAAATGACCATCAAATAAAGGACCAAATTCAGACTAAAGAAAATAAATTAAGAAAAGTAATCTTTGATAATACCCCCTGAATATTTTGTGTAACACTGTATCCATAAAGCATGATTGGGATGCTATTAAAATAGGGTCAAGGGACTTCCCTAGTGGTCCAGTGGTTAAGAATCTGCCTTGCAAAGCAAGGGACATGAGTTTGATCCCTGTCAGGTAACTAAGATCCCACATTGCTGCAGAGCAACTAAGCCCACATGCCCCAACTAAGAAAGAAATATTAAAATAGATAAATAAATAAATAAAAGAACAAGAAAAACTCATGGAAATAAAAATAGGATAGCTGAATAAAGAACTATTATATGACTAGCAAATATATGGGAAAATGACCAGTACCGCAAGTATGCAAATTATCCAGACTGACACAAAAACGACCAGCTTTGTTTCATTATTAAATTAACAAATGTCAAAGAAAGTTTTAACATAAAAGTACTTAATGCTTGGAGGGAATGTAGTAAATCTCTGCTTGTGGTGTCATATAATTGTAAAACTCTGAAAATAATTTGGTAATATTTACAGAAAGAGACAGGAAAACTAACTTTTGACCTAGTTATTTTGTTTTGTTTCCATCTGAATGCAAGATATAAGGACACTTAAACAAAATACAGAAACAACGAAGGGGCCAAATAGATTACCACAATGGTATTTAGCCACATAAAATATTTCCTAGTGAAACCTCGCTCACTGAGGATGTTTAAAATCTCACCCCAAACTACCTTTGCAGTCTATCCTGGGAAGTGAATTACTTTGGATTTTCTTCTTCTCACAATTACTGGTTAATAAAAGTTGTTGCTGGAAGGAATAATGTCTGGAATAGATTTTGAAAGATGAAGAAGAGTTAAACAGAGTTTTTAAAAAAGAAAGTAATTAGCCTCCAATTAAAATAAATAAATTTAAATTAAAAAAAAAAGAAAGAAAGAATAGCACTTTGGGCCACAGAAAAAGCATGAGCATGTATGCAGAACATAAAATAATATAAAGTGCATGAAAAACTATAATCGGCTTAGAGTTCCTAATGCTTAAACCGTTATGCTGGGAGTGGTTAGAGATGAGATCAGGGAAGTAGATAGGGGAGTGCCAGGTCAAGGAGAGCCTTATAATAGACTAAAAAGTTTGGACATAAGGTAATGAAGAGCCATGAAAGGGTTTAAGTGGAGGAGTGACAACTGCAGATTGTGGGGATTTGGGGGCTTTTTTGTTTGTTTTTGTTATTGGGGTATAGTTGCTTTACAATATTGTGTTAGTTTCTGCTGTACAATGAAATGAATTAATTGTATATATACACACATCCCTTCCCTCATGAGCCTCCCTCCCCTCCCCCCATCCCACCCTTCTAGGTCATCACAGAGTGGTTTGAGCCCATCATACCAGACTGGGCTCCCTCCGTTATACAGTACTTCTCACCAGCTATCTATTTTACACATAATAGTGTATATATCCTGATGCTGCTTTCTCCATTCATCCCACTCTCTTCCCCCATACTATGACCTCAAGTCCATTTTCTACATCTGTATCCATTTCTTCCTTGTAAATAAGTTCATCAACAGACATTTCTCCAAAGAAGACATGCAGATGGCCAATAAATACATGAAAAGATGCTCAACATCACTAATTATTAGAGAAATCACATCAAACTACAATTGGGTATCATCTCACATCAGTCAGAATGGCCACCATCAAAAAATCTACAAACAATAAATGCTGAAGAGGATATGGAGAAAAGGAAACATTCCTACACCATTGTTGGGAATGCAAACTGATATAGTCTTTACTGAGAACAGTATGGAGATTCCTTTAAAAACTAGGAATAAATCTACACTTGATATTTTGATATACATTTCCAAGTAAAGTCAATACCCTCCAAACTGCCTGAGAAAAACTATTAGAATATTCAAAGTAATTCTCTGGTTAATGGTAGAATGCTGTGTGAGAAATGGTAGAAATCAATACATCTGTCATAGACAGATATGGATTAATTAAAGCATTATTAACTCAAATATCAAAGTCTCTCATTACTAGAAATTACATTAACTAAAACTAAAGATGTTTGGATTACACAAAGTTTTTTTTTTCACCCTGAAAGAATGTTTTAGGGGAAAAAATGCTTATGTATCATTTTGTGCACTGGCATTAGCATTTGCTAGTTCAAATCTAATAAATTCTTCTCCATGAATGCTTCATTAATAAAAATCTTCAAAATGGCTTCTCTCAACATTTTCTTTTTGATTTTTCATGATTTAATTAGAAACATCTTTAAAAAGGCTGGTTTTACTATGGTAGTATCGTATCTGCATTTTCAGCAATATGCTGTTTAATCACAATGGGTTATAAAGCGAAACTCCCAGTACTTATTGTATTATCTAGTAGAACCCACACATTTCGTACTTTTAGTGCCCCTGAGTCATCATCTTATATTTGTTCATCAACATTTTAACTGCCCCTCTTTAAAAAATGTAATTTGGTAGTTAATTTTCTAAACTTGTTGTTCTTCTATTTCTTTTCAAAGTAATGACATTTCCTATGCCTTTGTTGCTGCATCCTGTACCTGAACCTCGTTGCCTAATAAATCAAAAGTTATTTCTTTTTACCTTATACGAGTTTTGCAATTTTTGTTTAGAGACTTAATCAACTTAAATCCTTCTAAGCTTTCATGATCATCAGTAAAAATGAATTAGCTATTTTACCACATTATTGGATAGTTTTAGGATATACATAAATGTGATGACGGTGGTATTGGTGAGATTAAAGGTTTACTAAGAAAACAGGAGATCAGCCCTGGGATTTCTTTGGAAGGAATGATGCTAAAGCTGAAACTCCAGTACTTTGGCCACCTCATGCGAAGAGTTGACTCATTGGAAAAGACTCTGATGCTGGGAGGGATTGGGGGCAGGAGGAGAAAGGGACGACAGAGGATGAGATGGCTGGATGGCATCACTGACTCAATGGACATGAGTTTGGATAAACTCTGGGAGCTGGTGATGGACAGGGAGGCCTGGCGTGCTGCGATTCATGGGGTCGCAAAGAGTCGGACACGACTGAGCAACTGAACTGAACTGAACTGAGCTTAAGTATATATAGAGAGAGACATACATATATGCAAAGAATATGTTGGTTACTTTGACAGAAAAAAAATTTAAGTTACTTTCAAAAGAAAGATTTCTTTTTCTAATAAAGAATAACTCATATGTTTAATACTCAAAAAATGATTTAAAGAATTATGGATTAAATGATGATTTGAGACTTTTTCACTCATGTTGTTTGTCTGGCACAGAATCAAACACGAATAGAATGAATGGGTCACAAACCTGCTGATGAAGAACTAGGTGTTTCCCACCTCCCACCCTACCCTTGTCCCTTCCTTTCCTCTCTCTCCTCTTAAATTTCAGAGAAAAAGAGGGAGCAAGTTACTCAGAGGAGCTCCCTTCAAACCCTGTTCTTAGCACCTCCCTTGCCTCGTCCTAACACTGTCCCGTTGTCATTGCCTGTACTACTCAGAGTAATAATTTATAGCGTAGGTTCTGGAATCCAGTTGCCTTGACTTCAGTCCTGGACCTGTCTTTCTAGATCTGTGACTTTGGACAAGTTGCTAGACCTTCCTTTATTTTGAAATATAGTAGTACTATTAGTATTATTTTGGGCTTCCCAGGTGACTCAGAGGTTAAGAATCCACCTGCAATGCAGGAGATGCAGGAGACACGGGTTTGATCCCTGGGTTGGGAAGATCCCCTGGAAAAGGAAATGGCAACCCACTCCAGTATTCTTGCCTGGAGAATCTCAGGGACTGAGAAGCCTGGTAGGCTACAGTCCGTGGGGCTGCAAAGAATTAGACATAAGTGAGCATGCATGTACTAGTAGTACTTCCCTTACAAGGCTGTATGAATTAAACACTACCATTAAAGCATTTAGAACTATTTCTAATACATAGCAAGAATTTAATCATTGTTAGCAACATTATTATTTCTTCTCTGTTTCATTGTGCTAAGAAGATAAATTCCTTTTCTTTTTAAAAAATGTACTTATTTGACTCAAGCTGTTTTCTAAGTAATTTATTCATTAATTCATTCATATCTTTAACAAGTATTTTTTGAATACTTGCCATGTCCTAGGAACTATACTAGATTCTGATGCCTTAAGAGTAAGCAAGAAACACAAGGCCGTATTTTTAAACTTGAGAGTCAAGAAGGAGCTTCCCAATTAAACAAGCAATTACAACATAGTGTTAAGTGTTAGGATAGGAGTGGTGAGGAGTAGTATAGAGCTGGAAGGTGTACACCCAACCCATCTGGCAGGGAGTAGCTGGTGACAGAAATATCCCCTTATTGGAGAATACCATGCCACTCTCTCCTCAAACAGCCCTTCCTCATCTTAGTAAGTGTCAGTAGATTCACAAATTGGATTTATTTGGTCCCAAAGAAGAACAGACCTTAAGGAATCTGTATAGTTAGAAAGCATTCTAGTTGATTTTCATGCAAGAGTCTGAAGACGCCTTGCAACAAGTCTCAGGCAAAATGGGCAAGACAAGAAATACTGGAACAAAATCCCAGTGTGGCTGCAGCGAATCTAAACTGTAACAAATTGGTACATCTTTCCAGTAGTGCATTAAAGAAGGTCTTTCAGGTGTGATGCATTTCAAAGAGGTTTATCGTAGACAGAACAATTACTCAATGTCATCAACTTCTGTTCAGTGGTACTCATAAGCCATGCCTGAAAGACCCAAGTAGCCTATTTTAAAAGGGCTTCCCCAGTGGTTCAAGTGGTCAAGAATCCACCTGCAATGCAGGAGACACAGGAGATGCAGGCTTGATCCCTGGATGGAGAAGATCCCCTGGAGAAGAGCATGGCAACCCACTCCAGTATTCTTGCCTGGAAAGTCCCATGGACAGAGGAGCCTGGCAGGTTACAATCCATATGTCAAAGAGTTGCACACGACTGGTGTGACTGAGCAAGCACAGCCTATTTTAAAAGACTTGCAGGTAAGAGAATTCTGTAGCATGCCTTGATAACATTTGCTAATGATTATGATGAGTGTTTATTTGGGCTGTTTAATTACTAAGATAATTACTTTTCTAGTCCCCATCACTGTATATGTGTTATCCTAGTTTGAGTGTATAACATGTGCTGAGCACTCTGTGCTCTGAGGTATGGGAGAGCAAAATGAAATTATCCACAATGGTTTTAAAAGCCAATTGTTACTCTCTATCCATGGCAGAATTATAATAATAATTGTCACCACTTAAATAGCTCCTTTCATTCTCAGACCTCAAGGCACTCCAACGTTGTTACTTCACATTATTTAAGTGAATTTCTTTTGGAAGACAGGGCAAACTGAGAGACACATAATACGTGGTTAGCTATGCTAATTTTGTTTTCTTTAACAAATGCAAAATAAATAGCCTACTAAAGAGCCAGATAATATCTTGACGATAAACCCTTTCTAAAGTAGGTTATTCTAAACAGATGTGCTTTGTTTTATATCAATGTTATTTTTGAAAATTTTATTCACATAGACATAATCCTAGATGTGATTAACTAATACTGATTTTTTTTTTTTGGCTCATATTTTGTCAGAAAAATGGAAACAAGCAACTTGCTTGCACATACACAAAAAAATGGTTTTAATGAACAGTGAAACTACAGATTTTTAAAGCCTTGCTGCTTTCTAAATTTTATGAGTAAATTTTGTGGAAAACTGTGTAAATAGAGCATAATTGTTTTAAAAATAGAAGCCTTTGTTATTAGTCATCTAACTGTCATAGGTATACAAAGCAGCCTGCTGTATAGACAAAGAACCAGAAAAAAGTTACCTGCAGAGAGTTTTTGCTATTGAAATAATAAAAACTAAAGCAATGGGTGAACTTTTGGTTCACAGATGCAAATACTGAATGCTAAACCTAGCTGAGGGAAAATCACTTTAGCCTGATAACCGGATTACTTAGAACAAAAATAGAGAAAATTAAGAACTGAAGAGCAGAAAATTAAGGTGGAATGCAATTTAAAGAGTAAGTAGATGATGTAGGCTTTCATTTTCTTCCCCCCCAGTGTCCAGCTAATTAAAATCACAATCAAAATGAAAGAGTCTAAACGTGTAAATATCTTTAGCTAATGATTTTGTTTTTTTTTAATCATCTTCACATTCAAAGTCTTCTTTTATTCATTTAGGTCTTTACAATAAAATAAAATTGTTTTTCCCCTGTAAAAGTCCTCCTTTTAATTTTCCTTATCTGCTTCTCTTTATATTATATAATTCTTCAGTTCTTTTTTCTCTGCCTCTCCTTATGCCATATTCTTTCAGCTTTTTCTTTTACTTTGAACCTACTTTACAGAAGGCAAAGTTGTATAGGTGTAGAGGTTATATTATTTTATGTTAGAATTTAACTGCTGATCTGAATACAGCTCTTTGAGGCTGCCTCACACACAAAGGAATAATTACTTGTGGCATAATATATACCTTATAAAATTATACTTTCAAAACTTAAGTGGATTCCAATTTTCTTAGCAGAAAGATTTCTTCATTGCCTTTGCCATCAGGAATATCTTTTATATTGCCAAGTAAAATCACAGCTAAAGACATTACCAATCTATGGAAATTCTCCTTTGTATCTGTGTTTACAAATATATTGTGCTTTAAACTCTCCTAGGATCAGTGTTTGGGGACCCAGGAAATGAAAAAGTACCTAAGAAGCATGAAGTCAGCAACTGTGGAACACTTTATTTATCAGTTTTAATGCACATTAATCAGGCACCCATGAACAGAGGAGCCTGGCAGACTACAGTCCATGGGTTTGCAAAAGAGTCGGACAGGACTTAGTGATTAAACAACAATAATCAGGCACCACCAGCCATTCACCTTGTTGGAGGACTTGTTCCTAAACTTAGAGGTCAGATCGGGGCTTTGCATAGCATCACATCCATCTCTTGATCAAGCTCTGCTCTACTGTTTAGAGCAGTTTATTTTTATTATTATTATGGCTATTTTATTTTCTGCCTTGCTAGCCTGCCTATATAAGCTAAACTACTAATAAAGTGTGGGCAGCAGCATTCCCATATCCTGGGAACTTGTTGAAAATACAGAATCTTAGACAGTAGAGCAGATGTACTGAATCATCATCTTAACAGGAACCCCAGGTTACTTTACGGACACACTAAAGTTGAGAAGTCCTCCTTGAGGTAGTCTCCTCTAAGCACTCTAGATCTCTGACTGATCCTTCTTTGCCCTTCTGTACTCCTTCAACACCCATGCATGAGTGGTGAACATATCATGTCTAAGATAGGAAAGGAAGGGATTGACTTTCATGCCTTGTCAACACAAGACCTAACTTAGAATGTCATTTCCCATGACCAGGGTCCCTCCATGATAAGCAGGCTAGAATGCCAGCAGGGTGGGGATGATGGGATGTCAATGAATAGTCAATTTGTCACTATCAGTGCCGGCCTCCTAGATAAAGAGACCAGCAGGAGCCATTCACATCAAAGGCTAAGCGTGAGGGCAATGAGGATATGTATTTGGGGGCTGGAATAGTGTATTTCGGGCTTCCCAGGTGGCCCAGAGGTTAAAGCATCTGCCTGCAATGCGGAAGACCTGGGTTTGATCCCTGGGTTGGGAAGATCCCCTGGAGAAGGAAATGGCAACCCACTCCAGTATTCTTGCCTGGAGAATAACCATGGGTGGAGGAGCCTGGTGGGCTACTGTTCATGGGGTCACAAAGAGTTGGACATGACTGAGCAACTTCACTTCACTATAGTGTATTTCTGCTTTCTACAGCCCAGGATGAATGTACCCAGCAGATGCACTACCAGAGGTCACTGGGTTCTGCTGATAAGGGAGGAATTCAGCACTATTTCCTCAGAACTCTCCTGCATTCATCTTCTCCATAAACATGTAGGCTGATGCTACTTGGTTTTCATCCCACCTCTCTGATAACTTATTTTCACTGCCTTTTGATGGCCCTTTCCTTTTAATTCAACCTTGAAATATTTGAGCTCCTCAAGGCAACCTCTTCATTTCCTACTCAATACACTGACACTTGTCTGGACTCCCATTCTCTGTACATTCCAATAGCTTCAATTACCATCAATGCACAAATACTCCCATCTATATCTCTAGCCCAGATTTCCTCCAAGCTTTGAGTCCATTTTACTTATCACTTGGATGTCTCACAGGTATACTGAACCTGCAATTCTTCGTCACTAATCAGTTCTTTCTCCATCCATGAGCCTAGTAAAAACTCAACTGTGCTTCCAATTAAGCCCATCTCACCTCATAGCCAATTAATCAGCAAGCCTTATTGATTCTCTTTTAGAATCCTCCCATTCTTCACATCTTCATCACTGTGACTCCAGTCCAAGCATCCTCAAGCTTACCCAGATTATTTCAATAGCCTCTCAACTGATCACTCCCTAACTACACTAACATATGCAAAAACGTGATTTAAAAGATAGCCCTAGGAAATCTCACTTCAGATTATTACTAGAGAGGGTCAATGGCCTGGTGAGCAGTTAGCAAAGCAGTTGTCTAACTAGACTCTTAAATGATCTCTGCCTTCACTCTTCTATCATCAATAGCACTATAGCCACTAAGATTTTATATGCCAAGAAATATTATTAATTATACCCAGGATAATTTTTTCCCCTAAAAAACAGATTCTAATTATATCTAATCATGTCAGACTCCTGCTTAAAATCCCACAAAATTCTGTTTGTGATAAAATAGAAAATTCCTTGCATTGACTGTAAGGCATCCTAAGAACCATCTCCTGCCTCACACATGAGAATCATTTTACTCCTCTCTACATTCCTATTCTTTATACTGCAGTTTCTTTTTTATTTTAATTTGGCTGCGTTGGGTCTTAGTTGCGGCATGTGGTGTCTTTGTGTGTCATGTGGGAACTTAGTTGCAGTTCACAGACTCTCTAGTTGTGGTGCGCCATTTGCAGCACATAGACTTCTTTGCTCCATAGTATGTGGGGTCATGATTCCTAGACCAGGGATCAAACCCATGTCTCATGTATTGCAAGGTGAATATTTAACCATTGGGCCACTAGGGCCCAATGGTTAAGGGAAGTCCCTATACTCCAGTTTCTTGAAAGTAGCATGTATCTTCCTACCTCAGACTGCCACATTTGTACATACGATCCTCCTTTCTTTTGCCTGCTGCTGCGGCTGCTGCATCGCTTCAGTCGTGGCCAACTCTGTGCGACCCTGTAGACGGCAGCCCACCAGGCTCCCCCGTCCCTGGGATTCTCCAGGCAAGAACACTGGAGTGGGTTGCCATTTCCTTCTCCAATGCATGAAAGTGAAAAGTGAAAGTGAAGTCGCTCAGTCGTGTCCGACTCCTAGCGACCCCATGGACTGCAGCCCACCAGGCTCCTCCGTCCATGGGACTTTCCAGGCAAGTAATGAATTCCTATCCATCCTTCACATCTCTGATCACTTCCTGTGAGACTCTATAGCTTATACCTCAAACTAGGTCAAATCCAGGTAACATACTTTCTTATCAACTTCTACTTCTCCTGGGTAATAGACATCATAATTGTATTATGCTATATCTACAACTCCAACTAGATCTATGCTCCATCCAAGCAAGGGCTGTGTTGGCTCTTGTTCACTACTTTAGCTCCAACTGTGCCTTCTACAATTGGGTTCTCAAATATTTCAGAAAAAAGAAACAAAGTATGGAAGGAAGGAATGAGCACACCAGGTGCTAGTAAAGCAAAAGAATCTGACAGGATGAGATTGTTTTGACCTCTGTCAACCCACTAATTAGAACCGGACATGGAACAGCAGACTGGTTCCAAATAGGGAAAGGAGTATGTCAAGGCTGTATATTGTCACCCTGCTTATTTAATTTATATGCAGAGTACATTATGCGAAATGCTGGGCAGGATGAAGCACAAACTGGAATCAAGATTGCTGGGAGAAATATCAGTAACCTCAGATATGCAGATGACACCACCCTTATGGCAGAAAGTGAAGAAGAACTAAAGAGCCTCTTGATAAAAGTAAAAGAGGAGACTGAAAAAATTGGCTTAAAACTCAACATACACAAAACTAAGATCATGGCATCTGGTCCCATCACTTCATGGCAGATAGATGGGGAAGCAGTGGAAACAGTGAGAGACTTTATTTTGGGGGGCTCCAAAATCACTGCAGATGGTGACTGCAGCCATGAAATTAAGAGACGCTTATTCCTTGGAAGATAAGTTATGACCAACCTAGATAGCATATTAAAAAGCAGAGACATTACTTTGCCATTAAAGGTCTGTCTAGTCAAAGCTATGGTTTTTCCAGTAGTCATGTATGGATGTGAGAGTTGGACTATAAAGAAAGCTGAGTGCCGAAGAATTGATGCTTTTGAACTGTAGTGTTGGAGAAGACTCTTGAGAGTCCCTTGGACTGCAAGGAGATCCAATCAGTCCATCCTAAAGGAAATCAGTCCTGAATATTCATTGGAAGGACTGATGCTGAAGCTGAAACTCCAATACTTTGGCCACCTGATGCAAAGAACTGACTCATTTGAAAAGACCCTGATTCTGGGAAAGATTGAAGGTGGGAGGAGAAGGGGATGACAGAGGATGAGGTGGTTGGATGGCATCACCAACTCAATGGACATGAGTTGAAGTAAACTCCAGGAGTTGGTGATGGACAAGGAGGTCTGGCATACTGCAGTCTATGGGGTCACAAAAAGTCAGACACGACTGAGCGAGTGAACTGAACTGAAACCCACTAATCACTAAGGTCGATTTGACTGGTGTGGCCTAATGTTATTCTCCTCCCCCACTGCTCCCTGTGAACTCTACCTAAACTATGGATTCTGGTATAACTAGAAGTGCATGGGGCCAGGACCTGTTTGTAAGTCCATGCAATAGCAGACTGATGTATTAAATAACTTTATCAGGTAATATGGTTACTTAGTACTTTATCAAGTTAGTACAGTAGGCCCTGATGCCAGTATCCACTAAGAATACTTTGTGAATAATTATATCTGACTAATAAATGCCTCTTGCTCCAAATCACCACCTGTGACTCAATAAAGGTAAGACTAGGAAATGTCCTTAACCTTCAAGAGATGAAGTGATGAAGTCCTCAGTCATGGTCACTTTCATCCAGCATTATTCCCCAGGGGTAATGACCTGGGTTCAGTTAATAACCATTAGACCTATATGATCCACTAAACTAACTTAGATCTCTTAAATTCATTTTTGTCTGGATCTGGAGATTTATCTTAAAAAAATTTTTTTAAATTTATTTGGCTGTGTCAGGTCTTAGTTTCACCACGTGAGATCTTTCCTTGTGGCGTATGGATTCTCTAGTTGTGATGCTCAGGCTCAGTAGTTGCACAACATGGACTCTCTAGTGGTGCACAAGCTCCAGAGTGCTCAGGCTCAGTACTTGCAGAACATGGACTCTAGTGGTGCACAAGCTCCAGAGTGCTCAGGCTCAGTAGTTGCAGAACATGGGCTCTCTAGTGGTGCACAAGCTCCCGAGTGCTCAGGCTCAGTACTTGCAGAACATGGACTCTCTAGTGGTGCACAAGCTCCAGAGTGCTCAGGCTCAGTAGTTGCACTGCAACTGATAAAATTAAGGTAAAATTTGTGTATGTAACAGCTCCTTCGACAGACAGTTATTTGACTTTCTATTATGTTCAGGGGACTAGTCTCAGTGCTGAGGATATGACAGAAAACAAAACAGAAAAAGTATCCTATTTCTTGATGTTTATACACACTCTTGAGGGGGGGAGACAGACAATAAGTAAAATAAACAAGTGAAATTTATAGTTGTTAGAAGATAATAAGTCTAAGGAAAAATTTAAGTCAGGCTAAGCGATACAGGATATAGTGGAGGTAGGCTACAATTTTAAATAGAGTTGACCAAGAGGTTTTACTGAAAAGATATTTGGGAAAAGACTTGAAGTTGGGGAGAGGGGAAGAAACCATGTGGGAAATAAACATTGCAGGCAACAGAAATAACAGTACATGAGGGATGCCTTCTGAGATAGGAGGATGCCAGTTACTCAAGAAAAAGCAAGATCAATGTGACTCGAGCAGTGAGCCAGAAGAATAGTAGAAGTAGGGATCAGAGAGAAAAAGGAGGTGTTAGGAGAAATCTGATGGGGCCTTGTAAACCAATGATGAGGACTTTGGCTTTTGCTTGATCAAAATAGGGAGCTATTGGAGGGATTTGATTCTTAGAGTGACTTGAGGTGATTTCCATTTAAAAAGGATCTTAAAGGCTTCTGCGTTGCTAATAGAGGGCCAAGGGTGGAAGCAGGGCTCAGTTGGGAGACTAGTTAGATAACTAGTTTCACTAAAACTAGGCTATTATATGTCTCCAGGAATAATTCTTCAGCATTAGTGGTTGGGGCATAGACTTGGATTACTGTGATATTGAATGGTATTGCCTTGGAAATGAACTGAGATCATTCTGGTGTTTTGAGATTGCACCCAAGTACTGTATTTTGGACTCTTTCATTGACTATGATGGCTACTCCATTTTTTCTAAGGGATTCTTGCCCACAGTAGTAGATATAATGGTCATCTCAATTAAATTCGCCCATTCCCTTCCACTTTAGTTCACTGATTCCTAAAAATGTTGATATTCACTCTTGCCAGCTCCTGTTTGACCACTTCCGATTTACCTCAATTCATGGACCTAACAGTCAAGGTTCCTGTGTAATACTGTTCTTTACCACATCGGACTTTATTTTCACCACCAGAAACATCCATAACTGGGTGTTGTTTCCACTTTGGCTCAGCCTCTTCATTTCTTGTGGAGCTTTTTCTCCATTCTTCTCCATTAGCATATTGGACACCTACTGATCTGGGGAGTTTATCTTTCGGTGTCATATCTTTTTGCCTGATCATACTGTTCATGGGGTTCTTAAGGCAAGAATCCTGAAAAGGTTTGCCATTCCTTTCTCCAGTAGACCATGTTTTGTCAGAACTCTCCAACATGACCCATCTGTCTTGAGTGGAAAAACGTCAGTTTTCATTCCAAAGAAGGGCTATGCTAAAGAATGTTCAAACCACTGCACAATTGCACTCATTTCACATGCTAGTGAAGTAATGCTCAAAATCCTTCAAGCTAGGCTTCAACAGTATGTGAACTGAGAACTTCCAAATGTACAAGCTGGATTTTAAAAAGTCAGAGGAACCAAAGATCACATTGCCAACAGCTGTTGGAGCATAGAAAAAGCTAGAGAATTCCAGATAAACATCTGTTTCTGCTCAATTGACTATGTTAAAACCTTTGACTGTGTAGATCACAATAAACTGTGGAAAATTCTTAAAGAGATGGGAATACCAGACCACCTTACCTGCCTCCTGAGAAACCTGTATGCAGGTCAAGAAGCAACAGTTAGAACCGGACATGGAACAATGGACTGTTTCCAAATTGGAAAGGAGTACACCAAGGCTGTATACTGTCACCCTGCTTATTTAACTTATATGCAGAGTACATCATGCAAAATGCCTGGCCTGGATGAAGTACAAACTATAATCAAGATTGCCAGGAGAAATACCAATAACCTCAGATATACAGATGATACCACTTTAATGGCAGAAAGAGAAGAGGAACTAAAGAGCCTCTTGATGAAAGTGAAAGAGGAGAGTGGAAAAGCTGGCTTAAAACTTATCATTTAAGAAACGAAGATCAGGGCATCCAGCCCCATCACTTCATGGCAAATAGATGGGAAAACATGGAAACAGTGATAGACTTTATTTTTGGGGGCGCCAAAATCACTGCAGACAGTCATTGCAGCCATGAAATTAAGAGATACTTGCTCCTGGAAGAAAAGCTATGATAAACCTAGACAGAGTACTGAAAAGCAGAGCCATTACTTTGCTGACAAAGGTCCATATAGTCAAAGATATGGTTTTTCTAGTAGTCATGTATGGGTGTGAGAGTCAGACCATAAAGAAGGCTGAATGCCAAAGAACTGATGGTTTTGAACTGTGGTGTTGGATAAGACTCGAGAGTCCCTTGGATTACAGGGATTGCAAACCAGTCAATCCTAAAGGAAATCAAGCCTGAATGTTCGTTGGAAGAACTGCTGCTGAAGCTGAAACTCCAATACTGTAGCCACCTGATGCGAAGAACTGACTCATTGGAAAAGACCCTAATGCTGGAAAAGATTGAAGGCAGGAGGAGAAGTGTGAGACAGAGGAGTAAATGATTAGATGGTATCACTAACACAATGGACATGAGTTTGAGCAAATTCTGGGAGATAGTGATGAACAGGGAAGCCTGGTGTGCTGTAGTTCACGGGGTGTCTAAGGGTCGGACATAACTCAGCAACTGAAAAACAACATAGAATGAAATATACATGTTCCTAGCCTTTAGGAATATATTAATAATGTAATTTCATGATACATAATTAGAATAAGTATAATTTTTATATAGATAATTAAACTTACTAACTTATGATAACATTTATGATGTGATACAGTCTTGTTCCCTGAAAGTTGCTACAATCAGATTGTGTTTCAAGAAATAATTGTACTAGATTTCATGCCTAATTGATCTTTATATGTGGAAACAGAAATTGACCTTCAGTGTAGATATCGATTGTTCTTGCAAAATAAAAGACACAGCAGTTAAAGAGTGTCTATTGTTAGCAGGTGAGATTAGAAATGCTCTTTGGGATATTTTCCTAAAAGTTAAATGAAAAACAAATAGGGCCTATACTAACAACCTAAAGTAGCAAGCTGCAACACTTTATCCTGAATTTCCAGACTTAAAATATAAGTCCTAAAATAACTTTAAATAGCTAAAATTTGATATAAAAGTCAATTTTAATAGAAGGCAAATAATGAAAATTTCTAAACTTTAATTGGCAGTTGGGGCTTCCCAGGTAGTGTCCCAGGAAGTGGTACAGAACCTGCCTGCCAACACGAGACACAGGTTCAATCCCTGGATCAGGAAGATCCCCTGGAGAAGGGCATGGCAAGCCACTCCTATTTTCTGGCCTGGAGAATCCCATGGACAGAAGAGCCTGGCAGGCTACAGCCCATGGGATCACAGAGTTAGACATGACTGAAGTGACTTAGCACCTGTGCACTATGGTTATAGTGACTTCAGTTCAGTTCAGTTCAGTTCAGTTCAGTTGCTCAGTCGTGTCCGACTCTTTGTGACCCCATGAATTGCAGCACGCCAGGCCCCCCTGTCCATCACCAACTCCTGGAGTTCACTCAGATTCATGTCCATCGAGTCAGTGATGCCATCCAGCCATCTCATCCTCTGTATAGTGACTTATTAATCTCATTTTTAGAATCTGTTGTAAAAATTTCATAATACATACCAAATTATGTCATAAAATCAGTCCATTGCCACATATAAATATGTATACTATACATGCAATACACACATATATGCATATCTGGAAGACCATAGCTTAACCTGGTATCATGATTCCTCTCCTGGTGTTTTGTCTCTCTCATTTATAGATTCCAGTAACAAAGAGATCAGCAGAACTGTCTGTCTTGTCTAGTTTTCCCTTTAATGGAGAGTTCCCTCTATATAACCCATCACAAATAAATAATCCAGCTACAATTTACAAGTGAACATTTAAATTGTATTATTCTAAATCAGACTTAAATGATCTACCTAGAACAGGTTCAAATGGACAGTTTCTTGAATGCTATTTTCAGATACATGTGTTGTTGGTGAACAAGTCTTTTTAAATGTAAGGCTCAGAATCTTTGATGCATCCCATAAGACATACAAGCCTAAAGCAAATAGCAAGTTATTTTGAGGGTTGTTTAAAATAATAGAGTTTATCAAACCCTGCCAAAATCTTTTATGAATGGAGTAAACAAAGTGATTTTTCTAGGAGAAATATTTTCTGTGACATTATAAACCAGCATTTGTCAAAATGAAATCTGTTCGAATTCAAGGGTTCAGTTTGTAAGAGGACCTTATGAAAAAAAATTAGTAGTAAATTAACTAACATTGTTGACACTAAAAGAATAAAATAATTTATGGTACAAGGCTATTTTATTAGCACCTTAGATTAATTTACATTCTCCTCTTTAGTGACAGTTGCAGCATTTTTATCTATAATTTTTAATTATGGATAAAATTTTCTTTAAAAAATGATAACCGTTATTCCTTCTGTGGATTAATCTTAATTGTATATTTTCATGCTCCTCTGTTGAATCTCAAGTTAAAGTAAAGCATTCTAAATGTGTATTCTATTGGTTCCAGTACTGAGTTTTAAAGTTCACTGTTTTTGCCTCCTGGAAAAAATACCTTCGCAGAATGATTTAGTTTGTTTCATAAAACAGAAATACAAAATTAAAATTCAAACTTTTATTTTTCACTTCTTATAAAAATATAAAGTTTAAACTTATTAGTGAAATCTTGGATTTAACAATTCAGAACCTATGTGAGTGAAATCAAATTAAATATATTTAATTATTTTAAAATCTCTTTAAATCAATTTTCACTGGTAAATCCATTATGTCAGAGTACAAAAGAAAACAGAGAGTACTTGCAATTTTTTTAGTTTGGATAGGGACACAAAACAAATGCACATGAAATAAGTGAAAAGTCTTTCAGAGAAACATCAACAAGTACTCGTTACTGTAATGCAGTCTTCAAATCACACACTAGCAAAGTAATGCTCAAAATTCTCCAAGCCAGGCTTCAACAGTAAGTGAACCATAAACTTCCAGATGTTCAAGCTGGATTTAGAAAAGGCAGAGGAATTAGACATCAAATTGCCAACATCCGTTGGATCACAGAAAAAGCAAGAGAGTTCCAGAAAAACATCTATTTCTGCTTTATTGACTATGCCAAAGCTTTTGACTGTGTGGATCACAACAAACTGTGGAAAATTCTGAAAGAGATGGGAATACCAGACCACCTGACCTGCCTCCTGAGAAATCTGCATGCTAGTCAAGAAGGAACAGTTAGAACTGGACATAGAACAACAGACTGGTTCCAAATAGGGAAAGGAGTACATCAAGGCTGTATATTGTCACCCTGCTTATTTAACTTATATGCAGAGTACATGATGTGAAATGCCAGGCTGGATGAAGCACAAACTGGAATCAAGATTGCTGGGAGAAATATCAATAACCTCAGATATGCAGATGACACCACCCTTATGGCAGAAAGTGAAGAAGAACTAAAGAGCCTCTTGATGAAAGTGAAAGAGGAGAGTAAAAAAGTTGGTTTAAAGCTCAACATTCAGAAAACAAAGATCATGGCATCCAGTCCCATCACTTCATGGCAAATAGATGGGAAAACAATGGAAACATTGTTAAGTGACAGACTTAATTTTCTGAGGCTCCAAAATCACTGCAAATGGTGACTGCAGCCATAAAATTAAAAGATGCTTGCTCCTTGGAAGAAAAGCTATGACCAAACTAGACAGCATATTAAAAAGCAGAGACATTATTTTGCCAACAAAGGTGAATCTAGTCAGAGTTATGGCTTTCCCAGTAGTCATTTATGGATGTGAGAGTTGGACCATAAAGAAACCTAAGTGCTGAAGAACTAATGCTTTTGAACTGCAGTGTTGGAGAAGACTCTTGAGAGTCTCTTGGGCTGAAAGGAGGTCCAATCAGTCGATCCTAAAGGAAATCAGTCCTGAATATTCATTGGAAGGACTGATGCTGAAGCTGAAACTCCAATATTTTGGCCACCTGATATGAAGAACTGACTCATTGGAAAAGACCCTGATGCTGGGAAAGATGGAAGGCAGGAGGAGAAGGGGATGACAGAGGATGGGATGGTTCGATGGCATCACTGACTCGATGGACATGAGTTTGAGTAAACTCCAGGAGTTGATGATGGACAGGGGAGCCTGGTGTGCTGCAGTCTATGGGGTCTCAAATACTCAGACATGACTGAGTGACTGAACTGAACTGAGTCTTCAAATAGCACAAAATTGAGATGTAGATTAATGGTGGGTTAAAACTAAGATGTAATTAGGGTGCTTCAAAAGATACTTTTCACAGCTAAGTTTTGAAGAAGGTTTTGAGAAAGTTGTAATATATGAATTTGCATGTGGGGACCAGGATTTCAGTGAGAATAGGGCAAAGACATAGAAAGGAGCAATTATGAGTCAAGAAAATATTAAGGGCTGGAGGCAAGGTGAGTTGCAAAAACCATTTAGACCTCTGTACTCCCTTAATCTTTTAATCCCCTTTCTTTCAATCCATCATTTAACCACTTCTTTGCCTATTGGCTCAGAGGTTAAAGCATCTGCCTGGAATGTGGGAGACCCAGGTTTGGTCCCTGGGTCAGGAAGATCCCCTGGAGAAGGAAATGGCAACCCACTCTAGTACTCTTGCCTGGAGAATCCCATGGAGGGAGGAGCCTGGTAGGCTACAGTCCATGGGGTCGCAAAGACAGGACTGAGCTACTTCACTTTCACTCCCTTAATCTTTTAATCCCCTTTCTTTCAATCCATCATTTAACCACTTCTTTGCCTATTCAGGTTAGACTCCCTGGGGTATTACTGCAACCACCTGTGGCCAGAACTCTCAATGCCTTAGATCCTGTTTCGTTCTATTGTCAGCCCCCCTCCCTGCCAGGGAATAGTTAATTTCAGAAATCAGGGGAACAAGCTTTGTAGTCAGACCTGTGCAGTGTCTGCTAGTGAAATGAACAAGGGTGACAGGTCACTGTCTTGTCCTCACATTGCTTCCTCTTCATCTTTTCATCATAATCGTAACAAAAAAATTTGGGGGGAGATAAATTGTGTTGGAAAGCATAAAGTTTTCTCAGGAAGAGTAGCAATTCCTCAACTCCCTCTCTAACACCTTCTACAAGCCATACTTCCAATTATAACTACTCAGTTCAGTTCAGTTCAGTTGCTCAGTCATGTCCAACTCTTTGTGACCCCATGAATCGCAGCATGCCAGGCCTCCCTGTCCATCACCAACTCCCGGAGTTGACTCAAACTCACGTCCATCGAGTCAATGATGCCATCCAGCCATCTCATCCTCTGTCACCCCCTTCTCCTCTTGCCCCCAATCCCTCCCAGCATCATAGTCTTTTCCAATGAGTCAACTCTTCGCATGAGGTGGCCAAAGTACTGGAGTTTCAGCCTTAGCATCATTCCTTCCAAAGAAATCCCAGGGCTGATCTCCTTCAGAATGGACTGGTTGGATCTCCTTGCAGTCCAAGGGACTCTCAAGAGTCTTCTTCAACACCACAGTTCAAAAGCATCAATTCTTCAGCGCTCAGCCTTCTTCACAGTCCAACTCTCACATCCATACATGACCACAGGGAAAACCATAGCCCGACTAGACGGACCTTTGTTGGCAAAGTAATGTCTCTGCTTTTCAATATGCTATCTAGGTTGGTCATAACTTTCCTTCCAAGGAGTAAACCCCAAATTTGGATCAATTTAGTTTTTCTGTTCTTAAATCCATGTTTAAGGATGTTGAACAAAAATTCATACCTGCTCATGTTGCAACTACATATCCATCATCTCTGGCTTCATCTGGGCTTTCAAAGTAATTCAGCAAAAATTCTATGTTTCCTGTCTTTTGCAGTGTCTTTTTCCATTTTTCAGCTCTCCCTTCTAACTGCCCTCCTCAGATAGCCTGCCCCAACATCACTCTGTTGATGAGATCACTGGCCAACTCCTGAGTCAGAAGGTTATCCGAGCCACATGATTATTCAGGAGTTTCTTCTTCATTGTGGACCTTCTGTTTGAGTATTAGCTTGTGTGTATGTGTGCTCACTCACTCAGTCGTGTCCAACTCTTTGCGACTCTATGGACTGTAGTGTGCCAGGCTCCTCTGTCCATGGAATTCTCCAGGCAAGAGTACTGGAGTGGGCTGCCATGCCCTCCTCCAGCGGATCTTCCTGACCCATGGACCAAACCCATATCTCTTTTTTCTCCTGCATTGGCAGGCGGGTTCTATACCACTAGTGCCATCTGGGAAACCCCAAGTATTTGCCTGAGGCACAAATGTTTCCAGGCTCTGGGACTTTATTAAGAGATCCATCCCAAGCATACATCCATTCTATTAACTTTGTTTTTATCAATCTTATGAGAGTGAAAAAGTTGCCTTAAAGCCTAACATTCAGAAAACTAAGATCATGGCATCCGGTCCCATCACTTCATGGCAAATAGATGGGAAAACAGTGGAAACAGTGGCTGACTTTATTTTTTGGGGCTCCAAAATCACTGCAGATGGTGACTGCAGCCATGAAATTAAAAGACACTTACTCCTTGGAAGGAAAGATATGACCAACCTAGACAGCATATTAAAAAGCAAAGACATTAAATTACTTTGTCAACAAAGGTCCGTCTAGTCAAGGCTATGGTTTTTCCAGTAGTCATGTATGTATGCGAGAGCTGGACTATAAAGAAAGCTGAGCACCGAAGAATTTGATGCTTTTGAACTGTGGTGTTGGAGAAGACTCTTGAGAGTCCCTTGGACTGCAAGGAGATCCAATCAGTCCATCCTAAAGGAAATCAGTCCTGAGTGTTCATTGGAAGGACTGATGTTGAAGCTGAAACTCCAATATTTTGGCCACCTAATACAAAGAGCTGACTCATTTGAAAAGACCCTGATGTTGGGAAAGATTGAAGGCAGGAGGAGAAGGGGACAACAGAGGATGAGATGGTTAGATGGCATAACTGACTCAGTTGACATGAGTTTGGGTAAACTATGGAAGTTGGTGATGGACAGGGAGGCCTGGCGTGCTGCAGTTCATGGGGTTGCAAAGAGTCGGACACATCTGAGCGACTGAACTGACTGAACTGATGATCTTATCCTTCCAAATTCAAGAAAATTTATACTATTAGCCCCTCCCCAGGATCAATATATATCTCAATCAGGCCAGATCTTCCATGAAAAGAGTCTAACATGGAAACACAATTCTGCCTCCTAAAGAGATATCTATTCTTCATTGTGCTAGGAGCCAACAATCTTCTTCCATGTGATATAGGAATATTGTATGGATTCATTCTTAAAACAAAATGCTCCAATACCTCCACTATTTAAATCAGAATACAAAACCAACTTTTACATCATCAATCAATTGCTTATAGGAAACTCCCTTTAGACTATAGAGTTGAAACAAGTGTAGAAGTTTGCAAAAGGCATAGGTATGTAGAAGCTGTCCAGTTATTAAATTACTGGGCACCACAAACTTTAAGGCTAGGTTTGCTGAATAATACACAGTTCATCAACTGAAGCTTGAGCCAAACGGAATGCCACAGTCAGTTTCTTCAAGAGCTAACAGTGTCAGGAAATTTTCCACAAAATGTAGATACAGAAGAGAGCATGGTCTTTGTCCAAATTTTAGGCTCCTTCTCTGTTAGCAAGGATCCTAACCTGGCTTCCTAAAAGGTGTAGATTTGGTGATTAATAGGCTAGTTTGGCTTTTGTAACCTCATGCTGCTAAGTCACTTCAGTCGTGTCCGACTCTGTGCGACCCCATAGATGGCAGCCCACTTGGCTCCCCTGTTCCTGGGATTCTCCAGGCAAGAACACTGGAGTGGGTTGTCATTTCCTCATAGTTCTTGGAAAATGACAGTGGACTATTGGGGGAAAAATCAGTAGAGGCTCCGGTTGTGGCTGTCATGGCAGTTTTTTTGTTTTTTTTTTCCCCTCCTTGCTAGAATAAATGAATGTATCTGTTACCATTTATTGTGCAGTTACTGATCTTGTGAAAATATTTTTTATGTATCTTGGTGGGTAGGCACCATCAGCAGTTTGTCCTCATTGACATAAATACCAATAAATCTAGGATACTTCTAGAGTTAGCAAGCCCATTCAGTATCTCAATCTGCTAGAGAAAGTTCAAGCACCATGAGAACTTCCAGGTCACAAGGACCAGTTGACAGTTACTTGCTGTAAAACCCTGAACCTAAGTTTTCCTTCACTATGGACCCCAATCATGGAAGGATAAAATTTAGATCATCTTGTTCATAGTCAGAGTAAGACATAAAAAGATGCAGCATCCAAAATTTAGGATACTCATTTTGAAAGGAGTAGCCTGGAATGCCACAGATCCTCAAACACTCAGGCCCTTTACTTTCGTATCAGAACTCTTTAGTCTTCTACACTTTCACAGTTGCATATATGACTTACAACAGCACCCAGGAGCATTTCTACTTTCTGATCTTCATGGCCTATCAGCATGAAGTTTTGTGTATATTGGATCAAAATGGTACCTTGATCAAAGACTCAGCACACTAGACTGTAACACACAGCCAGAAAGCTTGTGTTTCCCTAAGGCAGGACAATAAAGATTTATTGGTGTTTATGTCTCTCAATGAAGACAAACTGCTCATGGTGCCTATCCACCAAGATACATAAAAAATATTTTGACAAGATCAGTAACTACACAGTAATTGTTAACAGATACATTCATTTATTCTACCAAGGAGGAATAAAAAAAAGACAAAAAACTGCCATGGCAGCCACAACTGGAGCCTCTACTGATTTTGTTTCCAATAATCCACTGTCATTCTCCAAGAACTATGAGGTTACAAAAGCCAAACCAGTCTATTAATCACCAAATCTACACCTTTCAGGAAGCAGCCTTCATGGTTGTAGGGTTCCTGTTCACTCCTTATTTTGGCTAGGGAAGAGAGTACCTAATGGCCTGTCATAAAATAACAGCTATGTCTTTATAGGGGAAGAAAGAAGTTGTGGGGTCTGCCAGTCTCCTAAAATACCCATTCCCACAACTCACTCAGGATCTGAGAAAACGAGCCCAGGATAGTTAGGGGAGTCCCACTCGGCCAACCATGAAATAAACTCAGGTCGGAACACCATTTATCACCTGGACTCCACAATGATCCCCGACTCTATCCAGCCGACTACAGTGGAATTGCAAGTCCCCAGGAATCAATGATAACTTTGAGCCAATATCCAATATTTCCCAAGTTCAAGTATTTCCCCTTTCCACAGTGTACAAGTATGCAGGTCAAATGACTGCTAGCCCCATTAGCAAAGACAAGGCAGAACGTTAAATGTGTAGGCTTGTGTAGTGTTTCAGCAGTATCTTTCCTCCTGGGTACCAGTCTTCCCTTTCATTGGGTGATGCTGAGTCTGTGAACCCAAAATTCTCTAGCACGTTGGTTCCAGTGAGGCCTCTGTTCACCAGACTTAGAATAGCTTTGGTTAAATAAATCAAGACACACCTTAATTGGCTGTCTGTCTATTTCATTCCTGGGGACCCCATGATTAATTAACCACAGTCAGAGATTTCTGCTACTGAAGCCATTCCCTGATCCCTGAGTGTAGCATCTGGCTATTAAAACAATACCCACTTTGCTTCAGACTGTTAACAGTCATCATCTGGGTTAGG